>NC_053165.1:165434121-165694361 GCF_016835505.1 Polypterus senegalus | reverse complement strand
GTGAATCCCAAAAACCTTTCCACGGGATGAATTTGTTCAGGTGTTCTTAGAGGTCTGTGTGGATTAAACATACACAAAAGATCTTCAGCTTTTCCATTTTTATTCCCAGGTTTGTAGGAAACAACAAAATCAAACCTGCTAATAAAATATATACAAAAAAATACTTTTTAAAATCCACACTTATATTAAGTTAAAAAGTGTACTAAAAAGTAAAAAATAAGTTTCTCATATATCACTCGTAAAAAAATAAAAGGTGGCTGCTTTTGCTAAGATTTGATTGATGAAAAGCAACCACACTTTTATTTTACGAGTGATGTATGAGAGACTTATTTTTTACTTTTTAGTACACTATTTAACTTAATATAAGTGTGGTTTTTAAAAAGTATTATATATATTTATATATATTTTCAACTTTTTAGTCTTGGGTTTGTTTTAGTATAATTTGTAATCAATATTTTAACACTTCCTTTGACGTTTATATGCCACACATCTTCATACAAGATGCAAAAAGAGTAGACCCTATGATGGACCCAATCTACTGGTGAAATCTTGAACGATTCTTCATATGAAAATTTCATTTCTTAATTAACATGGATTAATTGATCAATTAGTGAAACTGATTTTTGATTTATGTATTGTCATTGGAATTGAGCAAGTGTGCACAATTTCAAGTCATTTGGACGATAGGAACAGAGTTAAATATCGATTACAAGATTTGTACCAGAAAACAAACAGGTGAAGTTAATAGGAGTGTGGCAATAATAATCATAATAATAATAAAAATGAAGCCCCACCAGTACGTCTGGAATTAAGTTTCTTTGCCATCTTCTAAGACACTAAATTCATGTGATCCACAAAAATCATGAATTGACATTTTGTACATTCCAGGTAAATAAATATGCAGCTCTTCCCAGGCTAATTTAATGGATAACCATTTATGACATCCAGTTTTGTACTTTTGCTCCACTGAAGTTAATTGTCTCATAAAAACATGAAAAGGATGGAATTTTATTTAAATAAAACAGTTCTAACTCTAAAACTTAATGCATCAATTTAGATTAAAAATTATAGATTAGGATCTGGAAGTCGAAGTTTGGAAGCTTCAGTGAACAAGTTAATCAAATGCATTTCTTATTTGACTTTTTTTTGGTTAAAGAAGTGTTAGAAATGATGCAAAGTTACAATGGACTATTACAGCGATTCTCAACCTGAAGTAACTTAAAAGTAGGTGCGAATGTTGCCATAGGTGGCGTAATTTCGCTATTCGGAGGGAAATTTTAACTTGTAGTGGTGTATCAGCAGCAAAAAATATAGGAATAAATTTTATTAGGGTTTCAAAAAAAGTTAGAGTGGCGCAATTAAAACTGTTATGAAAACTCAGGTTGCAAATACTTAAAGGTTGAGAAACGCTGAACAATTAGAAAATGAAATAAATCAAATGTGTCTTGAATGTATTCATCTAACTTCAACTTCTAGTTAAAAAACTGCAAACTTTTTCCCTTTGAGTAATGGAAGTCCAGGCAGTAGGTCAATAACACAATTCTAATCTCAACATGGAGAAAATGGGAATGCCTGTTGTTAACTTCATGGAGATGCGGCAAAGTCTAAAAGACATAAACTGGGATAAGAGTTGTAAGTATGGAGACAGTCAAGGAGCAATGGAACAGTTTTAACAATGTTATGCAAAAAAAATGCAGAACACATACATCCCAAAGTTTGGAATTAGTAGGAGATTTTAAATAAATTCCACAATGGAGTTAAAAAACAAGCTGCAAAGGAAAACACAGATGAGCAAAGTGAATAAAATCAATAAATCGAATGTGAATCGTAGGGAAAAAATAAACATGATGTCAATTATTTAAAAGGACATACGGGAGGCTAAAAGGCAGTTAGAGAGGAATATAGGCGATAAGGTGAAAGACGACCCAAAGAGTTTGTTTCAGTATTTTAGTAGTAAAAGAGCAGTCAAGGAGAAGGTGAAGTGCATCAGGAATAGTAAAAGGGGATTTAAAGATACAGACAGTGAAACAGTCGCTGTTCTAAACTTGCTTTTTCAGAGGTCTTCACATGTGAGGAAGCAGATAACCTCCCATCAGTAACAGGGACTACTAAGGAGGTACTGAGGGATTTAGAAATTGTAGAGGGACAGCAGTTTATGAAATGAAATTGGCTGAAATCAAACAAATCTCTAGGACCAGATAATATTTAGCCTCAAGTTCTTAAGGAGGTCAGCTAGTGCAGATATAAACCCTTGACTCACATTTTTAGGAAGTCACTGGGCGCTGGGGAAATTCTGACTGGAGGACTGGAAAATGGGAAATGTTATCATGTTACATAAAAAGGGTGACTGGGCAGATCCAGAGCGGAAGCAGAGAGCGCATCCGCGGGCGGAAGCAGAGAGCGGATCAGCGAGCGGCGTCTCCCACAGGCACGTAGCCCTTCGCAAACACCCGAAGCAAGTTCACCTGAGGTAAAGCCGCAGCTGACCAGTAGAAATAACCGGCAGTGAGAAATTAAAGTCAATCGCTCAGCGGGTGGTGGAAACTTAAAGCGACGGTGATTCAGCTGAACACAGAAAGCGCCGAAGCACCTATAAAAACGGCAAAGATGACTTCAACACTTAATGTAAGTTCTATCTGCTCTCTGCCCATCGAGGGCACGTTTATATGTTGTGTGTCCTGCAGTATGTACAGCTCAGGTTTTCCGGCCGACAGTGCAGATAGCTTCACCTGCCAAAATGTTTAGTTAATTTAGAGTTGGTCGGGAAAATACGAATTGGAGGACGCGTTAGGAATCTGATAGCGATTAGGCAAACCGAAAACTATTTAACTTAATATAAGTGTGGTTTTTAAAAAGTATTATATATATTTATATAATTTTCAACTTTTTAGTCTTGGGTTTGTTTTAGTATAATTTTGTAATCAATATTTTAACACTTCCTTTGACGTTTATATGCCACACATCTTCATACAAGATGCAAAAAGAGTAGACCCTATGGTGGACGCCATCTACTGGTGAAATCTTGAACGATTCTTCATATGAAAATTTCATTTCTTAATTAACATGGATTAATTGATCAATTAGTGAAACTGATTTTTGATTTATGTATTGTCATCGGAATTGAGCGAGTGTGCACAATTTCAAGTCATTTGGACGATAGGAACAGAGTTAAATATCGATTACAAGATTTGTACCAGAAAACAAACAGGTGAAGTTAATAGGAGTGTGGCAATAATAATCATAATAATAATAAAAATGAAGCCCCACCAGTACGTCTGGAATTAAGTTTCTTTGCCATCTTCTAAGACACTAAATTCATGTGATCCACAAAAATCATGAATTGACATTTTGTACATTCCAGGTAAATAAATATGCAGCTCTTCCCAGGCTAATTTAATGGATAACCATTTATGACATCCAGTTTTGTACTTTTGCTCCACTGAAGTTAATTGTCTCATAAAAACATGAAAAGGATGGAATTTTATTTAAATAAAACAGTTCTAACTCTAAAACTTAATGCATCAATTTAGATTAAAAATTATAGATTAGGATCTGGAGGTCGAAGTTTGGAAGCTTCAGTGAACAAGTTAATCAAATGCATTTCTTATTTGACTTTTTTTTGGTTAAAGAAGTGTTAGGCGAAATGATGCAAAGTTACAATGGACTATTACAGCGATTCTCAACCTGAAGTAACTTAAAAGTAGGTGCGAATGTTGCCATAGGTGGCGTAATTTCGCTATTCGGAGGGAAATTTTAACTTGTAGTGGTGTATCAGCAGCAAAAAATATAGGAATAAATTTTATTAGGGTTTCAAAAAAAGTTAGAGTGGCGCAATTAAAACTGTTATGAAAACTCAGGTTGCAAATACTTAAAGGTTGAGAAACGCTGAACAATTAGAAAATGAAATAAATCAAATGTGTCTTGAATGTATTCATCTAACTTCAACTTCTAGTTAAAAAACTGCAAACTTTTTCCCTTTGAGTAATGGAAGTCCAGGCAGTAGGTCAATAACACAATTCTAATCTCAACATGGAGAAAATGGGAATGCCTGTTGTTAACTTCATGGAGATGCGGCAAAGTCTAAAAGACATAAACTGGGATAAGAGTTGTAAGTATGGAGACAGTCAAGGAGCAATGGAACAGTTTTAACAATGTTATGCAAAAAAAATGCAGAACACATACATCCCAAAGTTTGGAATTAGTAGGAGATTTTAAATAAATTCCACAATGGAGTTAAAAAACAAGCTGCAAAGGAAAACACAGATGAGCAAAGTGAATAAAATCAATAAATCGAATGTGAATCGTAGGGAAAAAATAAACATGATGTCAACTATTTAAAAGGACATACGGGAGGCTAAAAGGCAGTTAGAGACGAATATAGGCGATAAGGTGAAAGACGACCCAAAGAGTTTGTTTCAGTATTTTAGTAGAGCAGTCAAGGAGAAGGTGAAGTGCATCAGGAATAGTAAAAGGGGATTTAAAGATACAGACAGTGAAACAGTCGCTGTTCTAAACTTGCTTTTTCAGAGGTCTTCACATGTGAGGAAGCAGATAACCTCCCATCAGTAACAGGGACTACTAAGGAGGTACTGAGGGATTTAGAAATTGTAGAGGGACAGCAGTTTATGAAATGAAATTGGCTGAAATCAAACAAATCTCTAGGACCAGATAATATTTAGCCTCAAGTTCTTAAGGAGGTCAGCTAGTGCAGATATAAACCCTTGACTCAAATTTTAGGAAGTCACTGGGCGCTGGGGAAATTCTGACTGGAGGACTGGAAAATGGGAAATGTTATCATGTTACATAAAAAGGGTGACTGGGCAGATCCAGAGCAGAAGCAGAGAGCGGATCCACGGGCGGAAGCAGAGAGCGGATCAGCGAGCGGCGTCTCCCACAGGCACGTAGCCCTTCGCAAACACCCGAAGCAAGTTCACCTGAGGTAAAGCCGGCAGCTGACCAGTAGAAATAACCGGCAGTGAGAAATTAAAGTCGATCGCTCAGCGGGTGGTGGAAACTTAAAGCGACGGTGATTCAGCTGAACACGGAAAGCGCCGAAGCACCTATAAAAACGGCAAAGATGACTTCAACACTTAATGTAAGTTCTATCTGCTCTCTGCCCATCGAGGGCACGCGTTTATATGTTGTGTGTCCTGCAGTATGTACAGCTCAGGTTTTCCGGCCGACAGTGCAGATAGCTTCACCTGCCAAAAATGTTTAGTTAATTTAGAGTTGGTCGGGAAAATACACGAATTGGAGGACTGCGTTAGGAATCTGATAGCGATTAGGCAAACCGAAAATTGGATCGACTCGGTTTGTTTAGACAATTCGGCTACATCTGATTCGCTTCAGTCTCTCCAGGTCCCACTGTAGTCAGTGAGCGGCCGAAATCAGCAGCACCAATTCAGCCACAGGGCGAGTGGGTAACAGTAAGACGGGGGTCTAAGAAACCAAAATGTAGTCCCCAGGCACCCAGGTCACCAATTCAGGACCCAGAACAGGTTCTCAGCTCTCCAGGCCTGTGGAAACTGAGAATAATAAAGTGCTCATAATTGGCGATTCCATAGTGAGGAATGTTAGAATTCCAAACTCTGTTAAACCAGCAGTTAATGTTAAGTGCCTCACAGATTTCTGGCATAAAGGCCGCATTGGACCGTGTCGCTGACGATGAAGTATCTACCTTATTGCTGCATGTCGGCACTAATGATATTTATTTACAGCAATCTGAGGTATTAAAGCGGAACTTCATCTCTATGCACCAAAGCTAAAACAAAATGTCGGAATTTAATTGTATCTGGTCCCTTACCAAGATTATATAGAGGGATGTGATTTATAGCAGATTGCATTCCTTTCACTGCTGACTAGAAACCTGGTGTGCAAATAAAAGCATAGCATTTGTGAACAACTGGGATGATTTTTGGGAAAGGCCTGGATTTTTCAGAAGAGATGGTCTTCATCCTAACTGGAGGGATCTTATGTATTATCCCAAAATATGGCAGCAAAACTGCCTGGTTGACTGATTAGAGCACCATCCAGGCCGCAGTCATGTGATCTTAAATCACAGGCTGTTGTTTATCCCACCTGTTATTTTCCTGAAGCTGTTACCCATAATCCCTGTTGTGGGGCATCCAGTAAATTTAGTCTTGATACAAACCATAAATTAATTGATAACCAAAAATAAGGTGTATAATTAGACCAAGGGATAAAACCAGACACTCCACCAGGGGCATCTGTAATAGAAATTTAATTCAAATTAAAACAAAAATATATCAGCAGTTCAGAAAGAACCATGCAGTTTTAAATGCTGTTTATTGAACATTCGCTCTCTTGGCACTAAAGCTGTTTTGGTAAATGATATATATTAAGTACAAAATCTGATCTGTGTCTTCTTACTGAAACCTGGCTTAGTAAATGTGACACTGTTCCCTAGCTGAGGCGTCACCAGATGGATATTCGTTCCTTCATAAGTCTAGAGATTCTGGTCGAGGAGGAGGCCTTGGAATAATTCATTGTCACAAAATGCAAATCACTCCTAAAATTTAGGCAACTTTACATCCTTTGAGGCATTCATTTTAAATATTAAAACAGATTCCAACACAATTATAGTGCTAGTCTACAGACCACCAGGGCCATATTCATTGTTCATGACTGAATTTAGCAACCTTCTGTCTGATTTGGCTATAAATTATGATCACGTAGTTCTGATGGGGGATTTTAATGTACACATTGATGTGGAAACTGACACTTTTAGCAAATGTTTTACTTATTTGTTAAATTCAGTAGGATTTTGTCAGATTGTCAAAGGTCCAACTCATAATCATAACCACACATTAGATTTAATTATAACTTACAAAGTTGAAATTCAAAATTTAAATATTACTCCATTAAATGTAGTTATTTCCGATCACTTCTTAATTACATTTGATTTAGTTCTGCCCATGCCAGCACTCGCAGATTAAAACAAAGACAGTGCGACATCTAGATTGTAATTCTGCTTCAAAATTTATAGATACCTTGAGTAAGTCGAGTGTAATTGTGGAAAACCATTTAGATCAGTTAACATCAAATGTAAACGTGGAAAACAATTTAGATAAGCTAATATCGCATTATAATGTGACCTTGAGAGATGCTCTGGACACAGTGGCTCCCTAAAACAAAAGTGATCAAAGCACATAGAAACTCTCCCTGGTTTAATGAAAACACTCGAGCTCTTAAATTAGAGTGTCGAAAACTGGAGCGCAGATGGAGAACAACAAAGCTACATGTCTTTCAAATTGCATGGACAGAGAGTGTAAATAAATATAAAAAAGCCCTCTTTAAAGCTCGCTCAGAATACTATTCTACATTAATAGATAGCAATAATAAAAATCCTAGGGTACTTTTTAGAACAGTGGCTAAATTAACAAATGGCAATTCAGATCAACAGTGCAAAATACCAACAGATATTAGCAGTACAGACTTTATGAACTTCTTCAATGAGAAAATCTATACTAATAAAAGGCAAAGCCCTCACTCACTCACTCACTGACTCATCACTAATTCTCCAACTTCCCGTGTGGGTGGAAGGCTGAAATTTGGCAGGTTCATTCCTTACAGCTTCCTTACAAAAGTTGGGCAGGTTTTATATCGAAATTCTACGCGTAATGGTCATAACTGGAAGCAGTTTTCTCCATTTACTGTAATGGAGATGAGCTTCAACGCCGTGGGGCGGAGTTTCGTGTGACATCATCACGCCTCCCACGTAATCACGCAGTACATAGAAAACCAGGAAGACCTCCAAAAAGCGCTGAAGAAAACATGCATTATATAATTGAGAAGGCAGCGAAACAATAAGAAGCGAGCAAGTGACATATACAACCATATTCATGAGTTCTGCTACTTGGGAAACAAAGCACGATGTAAACCTACACTTTAAATTAAGTTCATAGACAGGCTGCCGCTGGCGTTTGTAATTTAGTGCCTGCCCATATAAGGCCGTCCGTCAGCGGCAATCCAATAGCAAACTGCCACTAAATATTCACGGGTGAAGGACTGTGCTTATGGAGAGGAAGATGAGATGGTCAGGGTGGTGTTTGACACAAACTCAGCGAAACTGCGAGAGAAAGTTTTAAGTGCCAGGACTAAGGTAACATTAAATACAGCCATGGACATAGCGAGATGGCACCAGCACAGCTGGGAACCTTCGATGCATGTACACGGTGGCTCCGTGAACTGGCGCAGTGCACAGATAAAAGCAACAGTTCCAAAAGCTGAACAAAACCAATTACACAATTGAAAAGGCAGCAAAAATATGGCGTCTGATAAGCATATTCATAAATCCAGCTACTGCGGAAACAAAGCACACGTGGAAAAAGTCAATGTCCGCTAAAGGAAGACAGTGTAAAAAACCCGTGCATGCAGTGTGTCAGGTCTCAGATAAAGAAGAAGGCGAGCTGTTTATTGATGCAGTAAGAAACGAATCGATGAATGAAACCTGTCATCATTACAACGATTGACAAACACGGAATGTAACTTGAACACAACACATCCTACAAATACGAACCTGATTGAAAGAAATAATGATAATCAAATCCTTGATGACAGCAACACTCAGTAACACTCACAAAACAAATACTGTATATTGACAGTCATGTTACGTTATTTTTAAAATGTTCCCTTTTCTTTTCTAGCTTTTTAACACACTACTCACATGATGCGATGCGGGTATATATATATATGTATATATATATATCCCGATCTACATACTCGAATAATGGATACTTTATTCACCATCAATGAATGTTTTGGTAAAACCATACTCAGTGTATTCATTAGATGAGCGGTAAAAAGTAAGAGCGAGGAGGATGACTTATTGAGGCATGCAGGCTGTAGTCTTGCGTCAACTCTATCTGAATTGCGCGATCACATTTGAAAAATATATCTTTTCAAGTTCTATTTAGTCCATATGTGTCAAACTCAAGGGCGCGGGCCACATCCGCCCGGCGTGTAATTATATCCGCCCGAGATCATTTTATATACTGTATTATTGTTATTAAAGCCGGGTATATGAAGCGCTGGTAACACAATAAACTACAGATCCCATAATGCAGCGCTTCAGCTGCCTTGCGAACACTTACGCGTTAATCAAGTCTAGCTTATGATGCTGCAAGTTATTGCGAAGCTAGCTCACACGATGCTGAAGAGAAAAGTTGATTCTGAAAATAGAGCCTTTAAAACCGATGGGAGGCTGAGTATATGTTTACTGAACCCGTGTGTCTCATTTGTGGAGCTAATGTGGCTGTAATTACAGAATTTAATCTAAGACGGCACTATGAGACAAAACATCAGGGTAACCTGAATGCAATGCAGAAGATACAGAAAGCAGAAGAATTAAATAAGAATCTGACACTTCAGCGGACGTTTTTACCCGTGCACAATCACAAAGTGATTTCAAGTGAAGCTGCTTTTATGGGAGACACAACCACTTGCCCCACTTTCCCTGTTGCCAAGTAATGTTAAACCAAGTCGTCACTACGGTGTTCCCAAATCGCACTTTGCTGATAAACTGAGCGCACTGAGTTTGCACGGCGCTTTGGTGACTTTGAAGAACAAAAAAAGTCCGTCTACATGCGGCTCGAACCTTGTGCATGTTTGGTAGCACATATCTGTGTGAGAAGCTCTTCTCAGTGATAAAGACTAACAAAACAGCACACAGGAGTAGCCTCACTGATGAGCACCTGCAATCCATCCTGAGAATCTCCACAACACAGAACCTCACACCAAACAGAAACGAACCTGTGCCAAAAAGATGCCAGGCGTCCAGCTCTAAAATGACATATGAGCAAAGACAACTGAATGATTTGATTTGTTATTGCTGAAAGGAACACATTTTATTTATATTTCCAGGTTTTGTTATGCAGCATGTTCATATTTGAATTTGTATAATTTTGACAGGATATATTTTTATGGAGAGCAAAATCTTTTGGGATATTTAAAATCTAAGTTTATTTTTATATAAAATTACATAAGAGTAAAGAAATGTGAATGTTTGTTCTTTTAACGTTTACTTTATTTCTAACTTGTATAATTTAGACAGGATATATTTTTATGGAGAGCAAAATATTATAAGTTGTTTAAGGTTTGAGTTGATTTATTCAGGAATAATATTCCTGTCTGTTTTTACCATTCCTACCAAAGATATTTCTGTCGACTAAATAAAAATTCCTTCTATTTAAAATTTAAATAGAACTTGAACAAATACGATAGTTCATAATATCCACGCAGACTTGCACGTAAGAGCGGGAGTCATCCGTTTTAACAAGCAGCGTATTGCACTGATCTGAAATAGCTGTGTGTGTATATATGTAGATATGTATGTATATGTATATATATGTTTATATATGTGTGTGTGTATGTATATATATATGTATTTGTGTGTATATATGTGTGTGTATGTATGTGTGTATATGTATAGATATGTATATATATATGTTTATGTGTGTGTGTGTGTGTAAATATATATATTTATGACAGCAACACTCATCACTCACAACAGTGACAAAACAATTACATTGATAATCATTGTTATTTTCAAAATGTTTCCTTTTCTTTTTCATTGCTTCTTTAACACACTACTTCTCCTTGCTGCGAAGCGGGTATTTTGCTAGTTTAAAATATAAGATCCCAGATCTCAGCATCACAGTACAAACCAAATACTAGCTTAGCAGACCCTGTCGCACATTGCATTCAGCACTTTAGTAATTTTAATCCTGTAACTCACCAGGAAGTCTTAACTTTAATTACTAAAATGAAGCCCACTACTTGTTCCCTAGATCCAGTGCCAACAAAACTAGTAAAAGTGCAATGGATGTTCTTGCAGCCTATTCTAACCATTATCAATAGTTCATTACTGCATGGCACCGTACCTGATGCACTAAAAGTGTCAGTCATTAAACCTTTACTTAAAAAGTCAGACCTAGACCCACACATACTAAATAATTAAAGGCCTATTTCAAATTTACCATTTCTCTCTAAAATACTAGAGAAAGTAGTCGCCAGTCAGCTTCAGTCACACCTTACGCGTTACAATTTATTTGAGAAATTCCAGTCTGGCTTTCGCACTGGTCATAGTACAGAAACGGCACTAACACGGGTTGTAAATGACATTCTGATATCCTCTGATGAAGGAAATTCCACTGTAATTATGTTGTTGGACTTAAGTGCAGCGTTTGACACCATTGACCATTCTATTTTACTGCACAGGCTAGAAAACGATGTTGGGCTTACAGGCCCGTGCTCGCTTGGTTCAGTTCTTATTTATCAAATCGATTCCAGTATGTACAGAAATGTGCAGACAGTACTCCATCATTATACACAGAAGTTCAATATGGTGTCCCAGGGCTCAGTACTGGGACCTTTACTGTTTTCACTTTACATGCTTCCACTGGGATCTCTCATTAGGAAACATAATGTTAATTTTCACTCGTATGCAGATGACACCCAGTTATACCTTTCATTTAAATCAAATGAAGTTTCTCCGATGTTGTCTTTAATTAGTTGTGTTAGTGAATTAAAGGAATGGATGAATGAGAACTACTTGTCTTTAAATACAGATAAAACAGAGATGTTAATTGTTGGAGGGAATGACGCTGATCACAGCAATATTTTGTCGTCATTTAACTCAGTTGGAATCCCAATTAATTTTACTGAATCAGCCCGCAATCTAGGAGTTATCTTTGACTCTAGCATGTCATTTAAAGCATATTACAAAGTCGTCCAAAACATGTTTTTCCATCTTAAAAATGTTAGGAAATTAAGGCGCTTTCTAAATAAACAGGATTGTGAGAAATTAATTCATGCATTTATCTCTAGTAGGATTGACTACTGCAATGCGGTGTTCACTGGCTGTTCAAACTGTTCTCTATACAGCCTCCAGTTAATCCAAAATGCGCTGCAAGAATTATTACAAGAACAAGAAAATATGAACACATAACTCCAGTTCTTAAATCTTTACACTGGCTCCCAGTTAAGTTTAGGGCAGATTTCAAAATCCTCCTTTTAACATATAAAGCATTAAATGGCCAAGGTCCGCTTACTTGTCTGAACTTATCATGACTTACAAACCTGAGCACATTAAGATCTCAAGATGCCGGTCTGCTTAGGATTCCAAGGATTAATAAAATAACAGTGGGAGGTCGAGCTTTTAGTTACAGGGCCCCTAAACTGTGGAATGGTCTTCCTGCTTCCATAAGAGATGCCCCTTCAGTCTCAGCCTTTAAATCCCGGCTGAAGACTCACTACTTCAGTTTAGCATATCCTGACTAGAGCTGCTGATTAACTGTACAGACTGCATCTCTGTTGTTAGTCATTAGCACTTAACATAAGTAACATGATAATTATATTTGAATACTAACCCTCACCTATTCTGTTTCTTTCTCGGTACCCAAATGTGGCCATTGGTGCCACGGCCCACCTGCCAAGTTGTTTGCCTGCCTATGGTAAAGTCATCCCTGATGGAGGATCACAGGAATCATGGGAAAGAGGGGTCCTTTCATCGGAGCAACGTTTCAGCCGTGGCATGGCCAAATGGGGAGGCAGCTAGATGGACGAGGTCTCCAGGACTCTAAAATATCCAAACCTAATTATGTCATATCATCTACTGTTAAACCGTACTTCTAAAATTTTTATTATTATGCTGTCTTAAGGAATTGTTCTGTTGTGTATATTGTATTGTATTGACCCCCTACCTTTGACACCCACTGCACGCCCAACCTACCTGTTAAGGGGTCTCTCTTTGAACTGCCTTTCCTGAGGTTTCTTCCATTTTCCCTACAAGGTTTTATTGGGAGTTTTTCCTTGTCTTCTCAGAGAGTCAAGGCTGGGGGGCTGTCAAAAGGCAGGGTCTGTTAAAGCCCATTGCGGCACTTCCTGTGTGATTTTGGGCTATACAAAAATAAACTGAATTGTATCCAAGCAACTATAGGCCAGTAAGCAGTTATTTAGGAAAAGCTTCAGTGGCAAATACCAGGAGCCGTAGGTTTATTTACCAATTGTCATGGGTTCAAACAAGGAAGTTCATGTTTTACTAACATGTTGTAATTCTGTGAGGAAGCAGCAAAAGGATATGAGTGGTGTGCATGATATCTTGATTTTCAGAAAGTATTTGATAAGGTGCCACATGAGAGGTTGGGCATCAAACTAAAAGAAGTGGGAGTTCAGAGTGTGACGTGTAGATGGGTGCAGAATTGGCTCAGACACAGAAAACTGAGGCTGGTAGGGCAGGGAACCTTATCAGAACTGGCTGAGGTTAAGAGTGGCGTCCAGCAGGGTTCAGTGCAGGTGGCACTGCTATTTTTATTATATATAAATGATTTGGAAGGAAATGTAAAGAACAAGCTGGGTGAGTTTGCAGAGGATATCAAGACAGGTGGATTGCCAGATCATTGAGAATCTGTTGAATCATCACAGAGGGACTTTGACAACAGGCAGGCTTGGGCAGATTTGTGGCCGATGAAATTTGATGTCAGTAAATTAAATTATGACATGTAGGAAGTAAAAATGTGAGGTTGGAATACACAATGGCAGGTCTGAAAGTACAGCTTATGAGAAGGACCTGGTAGGAGTGACAGAGGACAGAAATGATCAAGAAGGCTAACAGGGCGTTCAGTTATATAACACCCTGATGTGCTTAAGCTTTATAATACACAGCGAGGCCTCACCGGAAGTACTACACACGATTTTGATCTCCACATTATAAAAGGACAAAGCAGTGCTAGAGAAGTTCAGCGGAGAGCAACTGGGCTGGCCTTGGGACATAAGAGGAATAAACTGTGAGGAGGGATTGAAGGAGTTGAGCTCTTTTTGCTTAACCAAGTAGAGATTAGGAAGGGAAATGACTGAAGTGCTTGAAATCATGCAGGGAATTAGGGTTGTGGCTGGAGTTGTCACCTTAAAAATGAGATTTTCAACAACAATACGGGGACACAGACGGAAAAGCTACAAAGTCATTTTCACTCAGAGAACCAGAAACACAACAGAAGTGTCAAGTAGTAGGGTGGGCAGCAGGACAGTGAGGTAATTCAGTTCAAAACTTGACTTTTTGAAGTTATTGAATCAAATGGCTATTTCTTGTCTAAAATATTGGAATGCTCTTATCTTTTAAGCGTCATTTTTCACTAGCACTTTGAGTTGTGCTTGTGTGGTGCGCATTTGGCCAGCAAGATAAAGCACGTGTTTTCAAGGTGTGTGTCCCCTTTGCAGATTTACTCACCACAGCCCCTCAGCCCCTTTAAAATATCAAAGACGAGAGTAAAGCTCATTTGCAGCGAGATAAACAGTCGTCAAGCAAAGGGTTTATGGAGGACAGCAGAGAAGGAATCAGCTGAAGTTGCCATAGCTCCACTTGTATTTAGCACAGTCTCATGTGTGTGTCCAGCTCGTGATCGGCAGATCTTTCCTTCCAAACACTTGTTGCCCTGCTGTCTCACATTCCTCTACGTTTCCAGTAACACTCACTCCAACCAGATTCTTCAGCTTTCACTCACCTTCCTCGTGTCTCACCTTTGCCTGCAGGCATCACATTCTCAGATGTGTCAGACTTCCTGGTGTGTAGATTGAATCTGTTTATTGTGCTCTGAGGTTCCTTCACAATTTTCTTTTTAATTTCTGGGCATGTGCTGGAGAGTTGTCTCCTTTCCTAATTTTGACCACCCCTTAAGATCTAAGGTGCTCTCTTGTTCTCCAGACTGGAGTCATTCATTTTATTTGTTGGGTTCCTGCCATTGATCTGTGCCCGCTGTTGTGTATTCCTTAGGCCATTGTCCAGTTTGTTTGTTTTTGGGTGAATTTCTAGATGGCATACAGGGCACAAGATGTGCCAGTTGCTCAGTACATTTTGTCAGGTCTTCTCTTATACCTGGTGAGATGAGCACTCCAAAGTTTCACCACTGACTCCAGTGTGAATTTGCTCTTGTTGTGATGTGCCTGTCCATGCAGTGATGACCCACAAGATAGACTTGGAAAGCATCCTTAGTGTTAAATAAGTAGATAGCAGTAATGACAAAAATGACAAGACAGGCAGCAGAGAGCAAAACAGAAGAGCACTCAAGAAATTTGTAAGTAGGTGAGGCTGGCGAAGGAAATTTCACACAATCCTTGGAATGTTCTTCGCGAGAGCCATTGGCGCCAATTATGTGTCAAGAAACGTGGAAGTACGAATGCCCAGGGAACTTGAAATGTCAGCTCCATGGCCTGCAAAATTAATTCATGCATTTATCTCTAGTAGGATTGACTACTGCAATGCGGTGTTCACTGGCTGTTCAAACTGTTCTCTATACAGCCTCCAGTTAATCCAAAATGCGCTGCAAGAATTATTACAAGAACAAGAAAATATGAACACATAACTCCAGTTCTTAAATCTTTACACTGGCTCCCAGTTAAGTTCAGGGCAGATTTCAAAATCCTCCTTTTAACATATAAAGCATTAAATGGCCAAGGTCCGCTTACTTGTCTGAACTTATCATGACTTACAAACCTGAGTGCACATTAAGATCTCAAGATGCCGGTCTGCTTAGGATTCCAAGGATTAATAAAATAACAGTGGGAGGTCGAGCTTTTAGTTACAGGGCCCCTAAACTGTGGAATGGTCTTCCTGCTTCCATAAGAGATGCCCCTTCAGTCTCAGCCTTTAAATCCCGGCTGAAGACTCACTACTTCAGTTTAGCATATCCTGACTAGAGCTGCTGATTAACTGTACAGACTGCATCTCTGTTGTTAGTCATTAGCACTATAACATAAGTAACATGATAATTATATTTGAATACTAACCCTCACCTATTCTGTTTCTTTTCTCGGTACCCAAATGTGGCCATTGGTGCCACGGCCCACCTGCCAAGTTGTTTGCCTGCCTATGGTAAAGTCATCCCTGATGGAGGATCACAGGAATCATGGGAAAGAGGGGTCCTTTCATCGGAGCAACGTTTCAGCCGTGGCATGGCCAAATGGGGAGGCAGCTAGATGGATGAGGTCTCCAGGACTCTAAAAATATCCAAACCTAATTATGTCATATCATCTACTGTTAAACCGTACTTCTAAAATTTTATTATTATGCTGTCTTAAGGAATTGTTCTGTTGTGTATATTGTATTGTATTGACCCCCTACCTTTGACACCCACTGCACGCCCAACCTACCTGTTAAGGGGTCTCTCTTTGAACTGCCTTTCCGAGGTTTCTTCCATTTTCCCTACAAGGTTTTATTGGGAGTTTTTTCCTTGTCTTCTCAGAGAGTCAAGGCTGGGGGGCTGTCAAAAGGCAGGGTCTGTTAAAGCCCATTGCGGCACTTCCTGTGTGATTTTGGGCTACACAAAAATAAACTGAATTGTATCCAAGCAACTATAGGCCAGTAAGCAGTTATTTAGGAAAAGCTTCAGTGGCAAATACCAGGAGCCGTAGGTTTATTTACCAATTGTCATGGGTTCAAACAAGGAAGTTCATGTTTTACTAACATGTTGAAATTCTGTGAGGAAGCAGCAAAAGGATATGAGTGGTGTGCATGATATCTTGATTTTCAGAAAGTATTTGATAAGGTGCCACATGAGAGGTTGGGCATCAAACTAAAAGAAGTGGGAGTTCAGAGTGTGACGTGTAGATGGGTGCAGAATTGGCTCAGACACAGAAAACTGAGGCTGGTAGGGCAGGGAACCTTATCAGAACTGGCTGAGGTTAAGAGTGGCGTCCAGCAGGGTTCAGTGCAGGTGGCACTGCTATTTTTATTATATATAAATGATTTGGAAGGAAATGTAAAGAACAAGCTGGGTGAGTTTGCAGAGGATATCAAGACAGGTGGATTGCCAGATCATTGAGAATCTGTTGAATCATCACAGAGGGACTTTGACAACAGGCAGGCTTGGGCAGATTTGTGGCCGATGAAATTTGATGTCAGTAAATTAAATTATGACATGTAGGAAGTAAAAATGTGAGGTTGGAATACACAATGGCAGGGCTGAAAGTACAGCTTATGAGAAGGACCTGGTAGGAGTGACAGAGGACAGAAATGATCAAGAAGGCTAACAGGGTGTTCAGTTATATAACACCCTGATGTGCTTAAGCTTTATAATACACAGCGAGGCCTCACCGGAAGTACTACACACGATTTTGATCTCCACATTATAAAAGGACAAAGCAGTGCTAGAGAAGTTCAGCGGAGAGCAACTGGGCTGACGCAGGACATAAGAGGAATAAACTGTGAGGAGGGATTGAAGGAGTTGAGCTCTTTTTGCTTAACCAAGTAGAGATTAGGAAGGGAAATGACTGAAGTGCTTGAAATCATGCAGGGAATTAGGGTTGTGGCTGGAGTTGTCACCTTAAAAATGAGATTTTCAACAACAATACGGGGACACAGACGGAAAAGCTACAAAGTCATTTTCACTCAGAGAACCAGAAACACAACAGAAGTGTCCAAGTAGTAGGGTGGGCAGCAGGACAGTGAGGTAATTCAGTTCAAAACTTGACTTTTTGAAGTTATTGAATCAAATGGCTATTTCTTGTCTAAAATATTGGAATGCTCTTATCTTTTAAGCGTCATTTTTCACTAGCACTTTGAGTTGTGCTTGTGTGGTGCGCATTTGGCCAGCAAGATAAAGCACGTGTTTTCAAGGTGTGTGTCCCCTTTGCAGATTTACTCACCACAGCCCCTCAGCCCCTTTAAAATATCAAAGACGAGAGTAAAGCTCATTTGCAGCGAGAGATAACAGTCGTTCGCAAAGGGTTTATGGAGGACAGCAGAGAAGGAATCAGCTGAAGTTGCCATAGCTCCACTTGTATTTCGCACAGTCTCATGTGTGTCCAGCTCGTGATCGGCAGATCTTTCCTTCCAAACACTTGTTGCCCTGCTGGCTCACATTCCTCTCGTTTCCAGTAACACTCACTCCAACCAGATTCTTCAGCTTTCACTCACCTTCCTCGTGTCTCACCTTTGCCTGCAGGCATCCACATTCTCCAGATGTGTCAGACTTCCTGGTGTGTAGATTGAATCTGTTTATTGTGCTCTGAGGTTCCTTCACAATTTTCTTTTAATTTCTGGGCATGTGCTGGAGAGTTGTCTCCTTTCCTAATTTTGACCACCCCTTAAGATCTAAGGTGCTCTCTTGTTCTCCAGACTGGAGTCATTCATTTTATTTGTTGGGTTCCTGCCATTGATCTGTGCCCGCTGTTGTGTATTCCTTAGGCCATTGTCCAGTTTGTTTGTTTTTGGGTGAATTTCTAGATGGCATACAGGGCACAAGATGTGCCAGTTGCTCAGTACATTTTGTCAGGTCTTCTCTTATACCTGGTGAGATGAGCACTCCAAAGTTTCACCACTGACTCCAGTGTGAATTTGCTCTTGTTGTGATGTGCCTGTCCATGCAGTGATGACCCACAAGATAGACTTGGAAAGCATCCTTAGTGTTAAATAAGTAGATAGCAGTAATGACAAAAATGACAAGACAGGCAGCAGAGAGCAAAACAGAAGAGCACTCAAGAAATTTGTAAGTAGGTGAGGCTGGCGAAAGGGAAATTTCACACAATCCTTGGAATGTTCTTCGCACCGAGAGCCATTGACGCCCAATTATGTGTCAAGAAACGTGGAAAGTACGAATGCCCAGGGAACTTGAAATGTCAACTCCATGGCCTGCAATGAGCACAACTGCCCTGAACTTCTTGAGTTGTTTCCTCCACTGGTTTATTGCTCTGCCTGACGCCTTCATGTTGCTTGTGTGTTAAAATGAACCACAATGGAGCCTGACTATCCCATGCCAGACGGTTTTGGTCACTATCCCAACGCTTCAAATTAAGATTTTGTCATTTTTAATCCACTTTGGAGTGAGACTATGAAAGTGAAAGTGTGGCTTTATGAACCCTAAATGAAAGTTTGTCACATTTTAGCACTCTATGAAGAATGACCAGACATTTACTTTGAATAAAATGCCATGGCTGAGTCAGTGGAGATGCCACACTACTGACTGGCAGATGTGGGCGGGAGGTTCAACCGTTTGATTCTCATTCAGATATATGGAAATGTAGGCTATGACTGGGAATTGTTGGAAAAGTCGTGGAGCTTGACATCATCCTTTAATGGATGATGCCACTCACCATGCACTAGAAAAATGTGCCAAGATCATCATTTCTTCCCTCTTAGCTTGTATTTACCCAGCACAACAATCAACCAGTAGAACAATGAACGGAAAGTGCAAGAGCTTAAGAAGATAAGTAAGGATTAGATGATAATAGGCCACTTGGCACAGCCCAGCCAGTCAGACTCTCCAACGTCAGCTTGAGGTCCTACAGCCAGTCACTTTGCTTGATGCTTGACTCCATGTATGTTTGGTCTTCAGTGTGAAGACAAACCTTGTGCAGTCAGTCATTTAGTGCGTAGTGTGAATTTCCCAGCTGCCTTCCTCATCATTTAACGCTAGTGAGGCTTTTCAGGTCCATGTGGTGAGTCATTACCACCAGATAAGGAACATCTGGACCTGCACTGAAGACATGAAGGAAGTTGCACTGGAGTCAGGTGACACTTAAATCAAGTGTCGATATTCTGCAGTGCTCACTTACAAGATATTACGATGTGACCAAAAAAAATGAGCTGCTGGCACTTTTCTCACCATGTACGTACATCTTCTGTAAATGTACCCAAAACTAGAAATGTGAATCCTAAGGCAAACAAAACAGCGGGCACACTGGCAGGAAGCTAACATACAGACAGAATGCCCCCCGTCTGGAGAAATGGAAAGCAATGACAGAGTCGGATGTCACAGTTAAAGAAAGAGTTCAGAGACCTGCTGGTGGCATCGCCACCTGAATTAAACAGGAAGGAATGCCATCTGGATAGAAATCTGACGACTGAAGCAAGTGCATCCCGTCAGCGCCTGCAGGCAGACACTGAGAAATGAGGAAGGCAAGTGCAAACTGGAAATACGTGACGGGCAGGATACTACGGGAAAAGAGAAGCTACTAGCAGTAAATATGTCAATGTCAGTTTATTTATATAGCACATTTAAAACAACATAGTAATGCTGCGGCCAAAGTGCTTTACAATAATAGAATAAAAGAAAAAACAATAAAAACATAAATAGTAATAAAATATATGAACATAAAATAAGATAGATAATAAATAGAAATAATGTTATATGATCACAAAGAGGAAAACATCAGTATTACTGAAGATCACTGAATGCAAGTGAACAGAAGTGAGTTTTTAATCTCATTTTGAACAGTTCAATTGTAGACGACTCCTTAATATGATGAGGTAGGGAGTCCACAGGCGAGGGGCAGCAGCTGCAAAGGCCCTGTCCCCCTTGGTTTGACACTTGGTACGAGGGACAACCAGAGACAACTGACCAGAAGATCTAAGCACTCTGGATGGCTGGTGTAAAACACACAGTTCAGATAAATAGGCAGGAGCGAGTCCATGTAAAGATTTAAAAACTAGCAGCAAGATTTTAAAATCAATTTGAAAACTGACAGGCAGCCAGTGTAAAGAAGCTAAAATAGGAGAAACAGAGTCAGACTTTCTTGCCCGAACCAGAAAGCGAGCGGCAGCATTCTGGACCAACTGTAACCAGTGAATCAGAGATTTGTTAATCCCAGAATACAGCGAGTTACAGTAATCGAGGCGAGAAAAAATAAAAGCATGAGTAGCTTTCTCAAGATCTTTAGAAGATACAAAAGGCTTTATCTTACCTAATAGACGAAGTTGGAAAAATCAACTCTTGACTACAGAATTGACTTGTTTCTCAAAAGAGAGATTACTATCAAAGGTAACACCAAGATTGTGGACTTGAGGTTTGGAAAAGGCAGAGAGAGCCGAGAAGTCCAAGAGCAATTTGGGCTTTAGCTGGTGGACCCACTATAAGCACCTCCATTTTATTTTGATTTAGATCAAGAAAATTATTAGCCATCCAAGATCTTAGTTCAGACAGACAGTTGTGGAGTTGATTTGTTGCAGAGTTGCAGACGGGAATATAAACCTGAATATCATCAGCATAGCAGTGAAAAGAAATGTTAAATATCCTAAAAATCGCTCCAATAGGGTGAAGGTATATAGAGAATAAGATAGGACCTAAAATGGATCCCTGAGGAACACCACATTTAAGAGGAGCAGTAGATGAAAAAGAGGAATTTAAAGTCACTGAAAAGTGTCTACCAGTTAGATATGACCTGAACCAGTTAAGAGCAGCCCCTTTAAGCCCAACAAGATGTTCGAGCCGCATCAGCAATATTTCATGATCAATGGTGTCAAAGGAAGCGGACAGGTCAAGGAGGACAAGGACTGCCGCGTCACTGGAGTCAGTAATAAGAGAGATGTCGTTGAACACTTTCAGGAGTGCCGTTTCAACACCATGATAACGCCTAAAACCAGATTGGTAGATCTCAAATAAATTATTGGAGTTAAGGTGACTGACCAATTGAATATAAATAATTTTTTTCTAGAATTTTAGCCAGAAATGGCAGTTGGGAAATTGGACGAAAGTTGGTTAAAACTCCAGGATCTAATCCTGCCTTTTTTAGATGGGGACGGACTGCAGCATGTTTAAAAAATGAGGACACAACCGCCGAACTAATAGAATCATTTATAATGGCTAGTAAAGATGGGCCCAACACGTCAAAGGCTTCCACTAAGAGACATGGTGGTACAACATCGAGGGGGCTGGAGGCTGGTTTAAGGGTGTCAATAATTCTTTTTAGCTGTGAAAGTGAGACTTGATCAAAGGAATCTACAACAATGTCATGATTAACAGTAGGAAGTTCATATTCAGTTTGAACAATGCCACGGCGGATAGTATCAATCTTGCTGACAAAGAATGATAGAAACTGCTCACATGAATGAACAGTGCTATTTAATCCCATCACAGAATGAGGCTGAATGGCCGCATTAATTAAATTAAATAAAACCCTAGGATTGTTTGAATGGCAGGATACTAAATCGGTAAAGAAGTCATGTTTCGATTTCTTAACTTTAGCCTGGAAATTGAAAAGAGAAGTCCTGAAAATCTGTTTAGAGATAGTCAGTCCATCTTTTTTCCAACGCCGTTCAGCAGTTCGACAGGCGCGGCGCAGCGATCGCGTAGTTTCATTCAGCCAGGGAGCAGGCCTTACCTTATTACTGCGTATCTTGAGCGGAGCAATTGCGTCTAAAACCGTTTCACAGGAGGAATTAAATTTTCCGACAGAATCATCGATATCATTATTTTGGTCATGCATATAAAGACTAGAAAAAATGGTTTTAAAATCAGATATAGTAGAAGAATTTAAAAAGCGCGTGCAGCGTGGAGGACGGCTATTAGTCGGGCGATCAACAGTAATATTCAGATCCATCATTACAGAAAAGTGATCAGTGAAAGAAACATCACATAAATCAATACTATTCACTGAAATATCACGAGTAAGAACAAGATCAAGGGTGTGACCGAGAGAGTGAGTTGGCGTATTAATATGCTCTATAAAATCAAATGAGTCCACCACCCTTCAGGTGTCAAGTGCTTGTGATTGAACGTGAGCTTGTGGGAAACAAGATGAGGAGTCTGGTGACTCTGACTGTTTATTCACCAACGCACAGAATGATGGGAAAACTAGATCAATTATTTTATTAAATTATTCCATTTCATCCAATTCAGCCCTAACTTTGATGTTTCGTTTACATCTTCAGTTTATTTAAAAGTAGCATCTCACTCATTCCCCTTATTGAAATGAGTTGTTGGATGTATTGAGTTTTTCTGTGAATTCTTATTCTTGTGTTAAATTATAAAAGTTGCTAAGAAAACAGAAAAACAGATGGGGCTCCATAGGAAGCCTCATTTAATGTCTGATAGTGAAAACAAAAGCAGTGATCAAAGAATTAGGTTGACACGAGGCCTACATAGATAATATGGCCATCTGCTGTCACAAACCTCCTTCTCAATGTGGGTATCCATGTTCTTCAGAGACTTACTAGCAGGCGTGGCTTTAAGTATGGGAGGAAACTGGAGAGGCGGAGCTAGTGAGGTCATGACCGGATGTGATGTCACTTATCTTTGGGGTATTCTCCTCCATTCTGAAGGAAACAGAAACTGGGACAGTGCTGGCGTTACATTCTTACCTCGTCTCCCCACACCAATATCCCCCTATTGTTTTATCAGTCTCAGGGATTTCCTTTGTCTCATTTAATGAACTGCAGAACAGGAAAGCCATCAGTAGTCAGCTGAGCCAGGCCAGTAGAACTGGTATATTTTTGTAATGTTACTTTTAACTATTTCTGTGTAAATAAAATACTTAAAAAAATAAAACCCATTGTGCTGGAGCTGACAGGAGATTTAAAGAACTTCAGCAGGAAAATGAAGTGGTCCAGTTGAAGCTACAGCGCACTTTGATAGTGTGGACTATGGCCGGCAGCTTATCCTGGCCAATACCCGCAAGTTGCCAGGTGGAGCCCTCCCTGCAACGTGGAGATGCCCCGAATTCCAGCAGGGCATCAGGGACTTTGGAGTTTCCCTTCACAGCCCTGCTGGATACCGTGGGGGCCACCAGAGGACGCTGCAGGGAGACTCAAGGACTCGTATGTTCAATATAGCTTGGAAGTACGTCGCAGTCACGAGGACGGAAGAAATAAAGTACTTCCGGGATGAAGGAAAACAGGAGTTTTGATCTGACCCGGACTATAAAGGACTATAGGAAATGCCAGCGAACTGAGCTGAGTTGGGAAAAAGGGTGACTGAGCTGCTGGGAGGTGTGGAAGGATTATTGTTGTAATTATTATTGTATTGTTTAGGGTTAGGGTTAGGGTTAGGGGGAGTATTGGGGAGTGGAGGGTGCTTTGTGCACTTTATTCTTATAATAAATCAAAAATTTATCTTGTGTCTCTTGTGAGGGTTCAAGGGGACAACAGCGCTCCCTATCTGTCACAACAGCTAGCGGGTCAGTTGAATATGTCATAAAAAGCAGAGTTTCCTCCTAATGATGGTGTTTTTGTTTGCACAGTGCGTGTTCACGTATAAGATGTGATGGCTGGCTGGGACACCCCTGCTTCATATGTTCCGGGGGAGCAGCCATGAGCTCCTCAGTACCTCGCCTGTGACGCTTGGTGGCAGTCTCCCTGGGTGACGATGGTGCCTCAGTTTCCCGCAGGGTTCCATGGGAGATGGAGTTCTCCACAACCCTATGGGGATCTGGGGTGTCCTGGAGTCAACTTGGACACCTCTACAGCCCCGCCAGGAAGTGCAATTAGCAACAGGTGATCAAGCACCTGGAGCACTTCTGGGTGGGCTATAAAAAGGGCCAGCATCCACCACTCAGAAGGCAGAATCAGGAGGAAGAGGACGAGGTGGAGAGTTGTGTTGTTGAAACTAAGTGCTTTTGGAACTGTGTTGTGCCTGGGGGGTTCACGGGGAAGACGTGCCCTCCAGCTGAAGAAAATAAAAGTCTGTGTTTGGATTTTACACGTACCTCTGGGTCAGTCTGTGCCGGGTCGGGCGCTATATAGCGTCCTTATTACAAATGCAATTCATACACTTCAGATATGTATACCTTAATTGATAATATTCTCCAACTCAGCCACAGGGGATGCACAGACCAGTGAATTTTCTCATGCCAGTCCCAAGCCCAGATAAATGGGGAGGGTTACGTCAAGAAGGGCATCCAGTGTAAAATTTTGCCAACTCAATATGTGGACAATATGATCCACTGTGGCAACCCATGATGGAAGTAGCCGAAAGCAGAAGAAGAAGAATTGATAATCTTCTCCATTTCTAATTCATTGTGTATCCTGCAGGACCAGAGTAAGTTTTAGGTGTTCATTCAACCGGAGTCCCCAGAAGGTAAAGATATTTCTCAAGCCGAGTACACAACTCTGTCTGCTGTAAAATGAATGCCACTGTGTGTCAGTGTGTGTGTGTGTGTGTGTGTGTGTGTGTCCAGTGCCTCAGAGCAATCTGATTGGTCAGTTTGTCCTTGGTGACATGGTCAAAAGAGGAAGTGTGAATGTGAGAGGGGCAGTAAAGTTGTTGAGAGCATTAGAACCATCTGGACAAGAACAGGCTATTCAGCCCAACAACGCTCGCCAGTGCTCCCCACCTAATTCTTCCAAAACACATCAAGACAGGTTTTGAAGGTCTCTGAAGTCCGACTGTCTGCCAAACCACTTATTCCATGTGTCTGTGGTGTTCGGTGTGAAGATAAACATCCCAACATTTGTGCAAAATTTACCCTTAACAAGCGTCCATCTGTGCCTCCGTCTTCTTGATGAACTCATTTTAAAGTCACAGTTTCGATCCACTGTACTCCCTTCATAATTTTAAACACTTCAATCAAGTCTCCTCTTAATCTTCTTGTTGGGGGGTACAAAATCTGTACATTTTGATATTTTGTTCAAGATACAACAACAGATGAACTAAATTCAGAACACATCAAAGCATATCCTCTTTCCAGTTGTACCTCACTTTTAAAACAGCTGTTCAATGAAAAAAGGAAGACATGCCGGTGCCGAAGGCTATTGATAAGTTTATAACCTGGGCATCTGGGACAACAAGTACCTAAATTGGTTTACAGCCTGGGAAAGGAAGACATGCCAGTAGGCATCAAAAAAGTTGTATTGTCTGGGAAAACAGCCAGCCAATCAGAATATCTAACAATCACATCTTGCAAAACCCCCTGGTAGAATTTTATAATAAATATGCATTGTCTGAAGAGCGACATAGGAGGGAGGAAGAAGAAGGGACGAAGACGTCAGGAGAAAGCAACAGAGCGATGCCAGAAGATGGCACCGGCAACGTGCAGCCGTTTCCATCTGATCGTCAGAAAATCATCTAATGACGAGTGCTCGATCACAAGCCGCCTGTGATATTCATCATCACGGTGAGAAAAGGTTTGGCTTCACTGTGTTGTGAATTGTCTGGAACATCCATTCAATTCTGAGGACACCTTACAGCAATATCTCTGAAAAGGATGTTTAATGATTAAATCCATCAATCCAGGGATGTGCCCCTTCCAGTTAGCACTGGGCACGAGGCAAAAACAATCCCTGGACGGGGCATCAGTTCATCTCAAGGTGAACACAAGCACTCACATACACACTGGCGTCATTTTAGTGTCACCAAATCTGCATATCTTTGAAAGGAAACTGGAGCACAATGTGGAACCCCAGCAGGAAAACATGCAAACTCCAGGCAGGGAACACCAACAATGTGACTCCCTGCGAGACAGCAGTGCTACCGCTCCGCCACCGTGTCACCCCCATGTGTGTAATTATTAACAGTATTTAAATGAAATTAACGATTTCTCTGTAAAATGTAACATACATACTTTAATGCATTTCATCATGAAAGTGATATCAAGTATACTGTAAATCTAAGGATTCTAAATGTGCAGAGAGTTGGAATATCATACATGTAATGTGTTCTGTGTGGCGATCTGTTGATGTTTGCTGCTGCTGTCAGGTCAGGAGGGACCCCCAGAAAAAAGACGGCACAAAATATGGTAATGTGAGACTTTTAAAATGTCATTGCGATTGGGAATATGCGACGCTTGAATACAAAAGCACCACGAATGCATCTGTATGTCGGCATTTTGCTTCACCACAACGAACCATTCATCAAACATTGAAGCGCGCACATCGATCCTCATAGCAGCTTTCTGTCACATGTAGATAGTAAACAGGGACTCTGACGTCGCATTCCGACTTTTATCACACGCCACCCCTGACTTTTTGCTGGTACTGCAACTCGCACGCGCGTCACGCGTTAATTTCTGAGGACCTGCTCAGAGGACGTCAAATGAATGCTGGGAACGTGCGGCAGCAATGATGCGTGCGCGTACGAGTTCTGAGCGTGAAGTATAAACCAGCCCTAACACTGACGTCTGCTGGAAATCACTCTTAACGTCAGCCCATTGTGATAAGGTACCTCACACCATTCTGCACCCATCTTCACACCTCACACTGATGTGCCACTTCTTTCAGTTTGATACTCAACTTCTCATGTGGCACCTTATCAAATGCTTTCTGAAAGTCCAGATCAATAATCTCATCTGCCCCACTTTGATCATATCCTTTTGTCGCTTCCTTATAGAATTCCAGGATGTTGTAAACCATGACGTCTCTCTTCTGAACGCATGCTGACTGTTCAGTAAATCTCCTGTTCTTCCCATGTCCTGTTCAATTTTACCCTTAGTGATTCCTTCTATTCATTTTTCCTTCTATTAATTCACATTAAGCTTACTGCCATCCTAACCTGGGTGGTTGCAGGTGCCTTTTCCAGAGGAGATACCTGCTCTGATGGGCTCCAATGGCCATGTCCCCTCCCAAGTACAAATGACAGCCGCATCCCACTGGTGGGACACCCATATGTAAATCCATAGGGTAGGCTGGCCTGTCAGGGTTCTTTGGTGCCACTATGGGAGGTGCAGGAGATCATTATACCCTCTTTGAAGTGCTTCCAATGTGCAGTGCCATGGCACCAGAAGTACCACTGGGTCTGGCAAAAAAGAAGCCAAGTTTCCTATGTGAGTAGACAACCAGGAGGAGGTTGATGAGACTAAGTGTGAGGTGTGAAGGGAGAGGGAAAAACGTATTACTTTACTGTGCAGCATGAAAACGAGAAAACTGTAAACCTGTGAAGGTATTGCGTGGAATAAACATCTTATATTTGAACCCATGACGGTGTCCTGTAGATTTCTCTTGGGGTTTGCTGCACTGCTGCACCCTGTGGTGGTCATAGTATGTACTCACTAATCTGATGGTGTTTGTGCCTAAAAAGAAGACTACATTCTCGTACCACTGCTGGCGTACTGAAGTATCAGCATGGCGCCGTCAGATCTAAGCACTAGTGTGGAGAGTCGCTCGTGTACCTAAGAGTCTATAGCTGCAGGTGGAAGCTGCCATTGCACATTTTGTAACTGATCTTCTTCTGAATAAGGAGTGGCATTACAGATGTACTTGGCATCATCTTCATCAAAGCAGACTTGAAGCCCAGGCTCCCACGAAGAGCAGCAGGAGGACTGCTTAGGGCAACATCTGACTAGAAGAGGAAGGCGGACCTGCAGAAATAGCTTGGATTTCTGGAGTGCATCACAGAGACCACCTTAAGACAGGATGTTGTGTTGGAGCTCACTGTTCTTTGGGAGGAATGGATGGAGGAACGCAGTAAGCAGAACACAGCCAAAAATACAGACTTGGTGGAGTAATGCCATAGACATGCCCAGGTAAGTGGGCTGCAGAGACTTTGCTGGTCAGTCACTGTGCAAAGTCTTCGGCCTCCTGCACATCATCAGAGGACACAGAAGAAAGGACAGCAGGAAAATAAATGCAGGGATTGCCTCGAGAAGGCTGTGGATTAGAAAGGGCCATTTTTGGTCACATGGTGGCCGAGGGCTTCTGGTGCTGATAGACCTGACACACCTCAGGGCTGTCCATTGTGCCATCACTGATGAAGTGTCCCAGTGCACCACTTTAAATATACTGAAATACAAAAAAGAAATGGCCCTTCTTGTATTGACCCAGAGGTCCGCTGAAGTTGCTCCACTTGCCCTTGCATTTCAGACTAGCAGTGTCTCTTTTCGCTTCTCCATGTTGTATTTGATGAGCTCTCCAGGCTTTGGCTTTGCTGAGGACTCTTTCGAGAGCACCCTACCTCAGTAGTGAAGGTCCTGTCTGCCCCAAAGCCCCATGTAACCTTCTGATCTCCTCATTCTGGCCTGGGTAAGTGGAGGCTGTGCTTCGCAAATGGCCATCCTTCCATTTTGTCCCCTAAGTTGAGTTCTTTATTTGCAGGCTTGACTGTCTGTGCCCATTAAGAAAGAATGGAAAGTTACCCGACAGTCTGGGTGGCACACTACCTGAGGACTCCCCCTATCCCCACTGCACAACTTTACCTTAATGCCCCCCCAATGGTAGTCAGCCCTCTAACTTTTCGACTCTTTTATTTCATCATGGGTTCAGAAGTGCCAGTCATTCCAGTCCTGCCTATGAATTCACTAAGAGGAGACATGTCATGTCAAGGTGGGAGATGTCCAGTTTCAGTTTAGCTTGTGGCCTGTTTGATGTAAGCCTTTTACCTTTGACAAGTGTTCATTTTCCTTTTTGGGCCAAAGAGAGTGAAGTATGGATGTGGCATGGAGCAGAGAGCTTTATGCCATGAATAAGACTCAAAGTGAAGTACACTACATGTCCCCTCATCTATCAGCCATCTGCTAAGCCCACTTGTCTCCACTCAGGGCCACAAGGGACTGGAGCCTATGGTGACAACATCCTGGATAGGGTGACAGACAGAAGTGGGGCCAGGATTTGAACCCAGTCTACCAGAGTTAGGAGATGTCAATGCTAACCACTGCGCCACCTTGCATCACAATGTTATATTCATAAATCCACTTGATCCAAATGAGGGGGCTGGAGGGACTGGAACCCATCCCAGCAGAAGGGAGAATGTCACCCACTGCTGCAATGGTGTGGCGTTATGGAGTGACCCTTTCACCCTGAAGCACAGTAGGTGGGTTTGTAAAACTAAAGACACTCACAGATGCCCTTATGTTTCACTTTTTCAATTCCACCACCCTGACAATAAATGACAATGGTGCTTTGTGACAGCTGGCTACTTGTGCTGCCGAATGTTGTACTTGTTCTTGAACCTTCATCACATGAAGAGATCTCTGTAGGTTTATTAAAGTACACTGAATTACGCTACGTTGCTCCTGGTGTTACATTCCTACCTAATGATTATGTAAATGGAAATTTCTGAAATTTTGAGAAATGATAAAGACACATTCTTCTGGAAACATGGTAGCGTGACAGTCTCGTTGGCTGCATGCTGTATTCCTGCTGCTGTCCTGGTGACGCTGCTCCCTCTAGTGTCCAACTGATGGTAATGATGAAACTCGGTTTTTATAAAGGCAGTGCAGTGATTTGGCTCAGCCATCTGAGGCCATGAAGGAGGACAAACTGAACACATCTGTCCATCTTTAAATGTGGATGCTGACAAGGCAATAATGGCTGTGACAGTGTTGAGGAGATCAAGCATGCAGATCACAAGCCATCTTTACCTTGGACTGGCACCCCATCCACAAGTGGCTCCATCCTGGCTCCTGATGCTGCTGGGACAGGCTTCAGCTCCCAGTGACTCTGAACTGGATTTAGCAGATAAGAAGACAGGTGTGCATACGGATGGACCACTTAGATGCCTCACTTAAAAGCAGAGCTGTACCAGAACACAGGGCACAATGCCCAAGACACGGGTAACAAATGCAAACTGGGATTTACTTCAAGCCAAGCCAAGCTGCAGCTCCGCAACCGGAAAATACCAAGGCCTTCTTGACCTCTGCCACACACCTCGAGTGAGTGACTGGACTAAACCAATCATATTCCCAGGGCTGGAGGGGCACTGCCAGTCCAGTAAAGAGAAACACTGGGTCCAAGGGTCTCACTGTCCTGGCGCTCACCCACTTAGCTCCTCTTGCTGAGTTTCGTGTTTCTTTGGCGCCACCTCTTGTTATCCTTGATGGCTGCCACTCCTTCTCCTCCAGCCCGGCCTGACTACCTGCCCTCAGGCCTCACTCACTCTCACTGCTGGTTTAGACTTTGCCTGGAGGTAACTTTCAGTACTTACATGGCGTCTCCTCCATCAATGCTCTTTTGTTAATGTTTCCATTCTCATTTAAAGCTGCTCCATCCGGCACATAAACTGCTCAATTCTCACTGCGTCTCCCAAGTCCAATGTCCTTGAATTGTCAAGTGGCGGTCTACTTTAATGGAGGATTTAAACAATTTATCACTTTACTATAAAAATGGATTCATGAAACGTGGGGTGGGTGAGCAGGGCTGTTTCTGGGCATAGGCTGTGTAAGTAAGGGCCTCTAGTGGTCAGGGTGCATTACTGCAACCATTTGCAGAGATTCCTTCTTTATTTTGTTTAAAACAATTTGTCTGCACCAGAGCGGAGCACAAAGAGATGTTTCTGTTGTGCAATTCAGCAGCGCCTGCACTATGCACAGCACAATTTGTGTACTGTTTCATACATTAGTGCATCTCATGCGACATGCGGCTTCCTCATTAATGGTACACGGTGCGGATGACCACAAGGCAGAGCCGCCTCAACTTGGGCAGGACCAGGAGTCGCTACTTGGAGTCTTTCCATGGGACATGCAGTCTGCCAGACAGACAAACAGGTGGGTCCCAAACCCCTACACCTCCTCCTCTTCAAGCGCGGCACCGCTGGGTGAGATTTAGCCGACCCGGGTGCAGTGAGCGACTGAGTCCTGGCAGCCTCCTCCTGTCATTGCCACTATCTCCTGCTTGGCTAGCTCCTCGGGTGAGAGAGTGATCCTGAGGAGAGGATGTCTTGGAGGCAGGAGACTGGCACTGCAGCAGGGGCACTGAGGCCACCACACCACCAGGGATTTTTAGCCAATACATACACTCCAGGGGGACACCACAGAGGGACACATTTAGCACCATACAAACACAGCTCCAATTGTCCAACCCTGAAAAAGGCCCTGGTGGTGACACTACAATGACCATTCAGGCCTTGATGGGAAAGCACTGGTGCAAGAAATGGAAGTTTCCCAGTTGTACTTCTTGATTTTGATCCCGTCAGAGTAATGCATGCCCTTGCAAAATGTATAACCCTGAAGCATCAAGAAGAGGCAGCCAAGTTACACAGCTGTGGCCAAGGGGTATGTGGGACACATGGGGGCAGAGTTGACATTGGTGTCCTCAGGTGTCACTGCTATTCTAAACCTTGAACCTTCTGAGGGTTTCAATGAAACCCCTAAGCTGCTGCCCTTGAAGCAAAGTGCAAACCCTTGTTATTGTATGTGTTTTTGTTCAATGAACATGTATTTTCTGCAAAAATTTAAATTATCAAATGAAAATGCAGTCTCTCTTTTGGCAATATCATTGTCAAAGTCTGCGGGCAAGAATGCTGCAAAAATGAAAATGAAATAAACTTAATTTGCAAGAAGCATTTCCACATTGGGTGGCACGGTGGCGCAGTGGGTAGCGCTGCTGTCTTGCAGTTAGGAGACCTGGGAGTTGGCATGTTCTCCAAGTGCCTGCGTGGGTTTCCTCCCACAGTCCAAAGACATGCGATTCCAAATTGTCCCTGGTGTGTGTGTGTGTGTGTGTGCCCTGTGGTGGGCTGGTGCCCTGCCCGGGGTTTGTTTCCTGCCTTGTGCCCTGTGTTGGCTGGGATTGGCTCCAGCAGACGCCCGTGACCCTGTAGTTAGGATATAGCAGGTTGGATAATGGATGGATGGATGGATTTTCGTTTTCAAGTTGTCAACATGCAATAAGGCGGGGCTTTGATCCTCGATCTCCCACAATTCTTAGTCCTTTGTAGCTGTAGGGCCACTTTGATCGACAGAATACTCCTCACTTTGACTGCTTAATTCACGGGATTTTGATCTTTTTCACTCCCGTACTGTGAGCTTCACAGCAAAACCTTCTCACAAAATCCGAAGACCACGCATAATTGGAGTTGTGAGGAAATGAATTGCAATTAAATTACAATATTTAACATGAGAGAGAATAGCCTTTATTACATCATAGTTAGATCATAGTTTACATCGATTTACGCTGAAGTAGAAACTGGACGCTTTGTATTTTTATAGTGTAGCGTCACCACAGAGTAGCGTAATGGCTGGATTCCCTGCTCTTTACAAGGCTCTTTGAGGCGACTTGCTGTCCTTAAAAGGTCTCCTTGCCTTTTGCTGTTCTTGTTTGAAAAGCCTGTGTGATTGTGCACAGTTGCCATTTTTATTGGTGCTGTTGCTATCAATGATACAATGGCAGCTCAATCTTCTGGTGACTCATCCCTAGTCGATGTCACTTGCCCTGTGCCATCGCATAGCCCTCCCTTCAAAGTCACTGTCCCCAGAGGCCATTTCAACTTCTTGTAATGGCGCACAAACTCGTCTTCTCTCCCACTTCGGTCATGCAGCTGGTATTGAGAGCACATCAGCAGGGTCTGGGAGTGTTGTGCTGTCACATGGGTGTGCAGCACTGGCAGGTGGCACAACCAGGACGTTAAGTGCTGTCCCGTGCTGTGTGTTCAATGCTGGTCAGCTGTAGGCAAGCAGGCGACCCTCCTGCTGTGGAGATGCAGATGTCCCGGTTTCTTTGCCGTTTTCATTTACTGAAATGGCACTGCAAACCGTGTTCCAGGTCTGGATCTCAGCTTTGAGCGTCTCTTTTCACCGCCGCTTCACAATGCCTCTGTGATCTGCCTTGTCCTTTGCTTGCACATTTTTATGACCGGCCCTGCTTCTCACAGCTCACTTGGGGTCAGAGGCCACACTTTTCTCCAGCTTCATAAATGCGAAGCTCCACTGGTGTCCGTACACCTGGAAAAATGGACCTCAGCTGACGGAGAAGCAGTGGTGGAGCGCCTCATTGGGTTCGAGAAAAAGGACGTGTGTCGGCTTAGAGAAATCACAGCAGCTTCAATGTGTTGGGCGGCCAGCGGAGTGCGATGTGTACCGTGCCGTGCCGTGCCGTGCCGTACCGTGCCGTGCCGTGCCGTGTTGTTGACATGCGCAATGCGGCCGCTGCACTAAAAGACTAAGAACGCGTGGGGAGTTCACTTCGTGTCATTAAAACAATGAAATGCGTCTTCAGGTTAGTATGGGCAGCAGTTTCCTTCAATACTAAACATTTAAATGTGTTGGTAACAGTCCTCCCATCAGATTTCATCTTTAGCACATTATGAATGCATCATTTCATATGACGTGACTTTTGCTGTGAGGCAGTGTGGAAGGTTCAGATTGTAGCGCCTCATGTAAATAAGAAGACGAGGACTCGCAGCTGCCAGGGTCTCTCCAGGTTTAGTGCTCTGTTTGCTTCTGCGCAAGTGAAGCCCAACTGTTAACTCTGCTACCGGATTTCAGGTTACAGAGCGCACTCACAAAAACCGTAGCCACGTATCAAAACCTTGAAGCTTTCCTATCTAAGCCACCATGCATATCTGTCCACTTCACTTGTCACCTTGGTCACCTTTAATCTCGTCACTCTTAATTCCCCTTGCTCCGCACTTATGCCCCCCGTCTTAAGCTTTACCTCTGTCACTCATTCAAGTGAGAGCCTGCATGTCACAATATTTTAACATCAGTGTTTGGGGAATAATGACAAAATATTCAAGTAGATTTGAGGTCTAAAACTTGATATTTCTGCTTATGAGATGGACCTGAGTGTTACAGTCCAATGGTCCATTAAGACAGTGGACAAAGCAATCAAGTAAGCTAAAAGGATGTTAGGTTACATGGCGCCCAGACGTGTGAGGGACTAAAGATGGAGACCTCACCTGGTGTCCTGTCTACAGCTTTGATCTCTGGGCTACAAAAAGACACAGGAGTGCTAGAAAAAGAAACGTCCCGGGGAGACCAGTTGGACTGCTTCAGGGACAGAGAGGTCTGAGCCTTGAGGACATTTGACAGGAGTCCAGCCGGTTCTGTTGAAGCAAATGGAGATTAAGAGGTGATGTGATTACATCGTTTAGGATTATGAAAGGAATGAAGACAGAGAATCCAACTGTTGCTCTTTAAAATAATTTATGTAACAAGAACACAGTTGGAAACTTGTTAATGGCAGATTTCACATAATTGGTGGAAAGTTTTTCTTCACACAGAGAACCACAGACAGAAGGAATAAAGTGTGGTGGACAGCAGGAGTTTAGGGGACCTTCAGCTCCCAACGTGATGTCCTTTTGGACCATCTCAGTGAGGTGGATGGACGGCTGAGCCTGCTGGGCTGAATGGCTTGTTCTTGTCTCAGTGTTTTCTAATCTTCTAAAGAAAATCAGGGCTGACATGTTAAATAAGGCTGCCTGAAGCAAGGCCTATTATTGACACCCTAACCCTGTCCCTTCTTACTATTCTTGAGACCTTACACCAGTGACGTGCAGTGGGGCTCATGACTGGTGAGGCACCGAGTCCTTCACAGTCAGATTTACAATTACATGGACACCAAGGAGCAGCTTTTTCACTGTTCAGCCGGTAGCCTGCTCATTGACGACTGGTTATGTTTCACATCTCGTCAGCACTCTTTACACACACAGGTAAGGCGCCTACTTGGCTACGAAAGAACGTCACCTTTCTAAAGGCGAGAGGGCACATTTGCTCCTCATCCTCCGTGTGTTCTAAATCCACAATTCAAACTCATTCAATGCAAATGAAAGTTCTGAGTGGTAAACAAATAAAACGGATTTCAAGTTTGACCTTAATTGAAATATTTAGTTTTTAAAAGCTTTTAATTCTGATGCTTTAATCAATTTTAAAACAGACTGTTCTAACAAAAGGATAACAAGAAAAAGAAAAGAATATTCAATTTAAGGTCACAATTTAGGTTTTAAATATTGGATTTTTTTTTCTTAGTCTGATCCCATTTTTTAAAAAATGAAAACCATTTGTGGTCTTTACCTTTATTTGGAAATGAAGTCCATGCGCCTATCCTTCTCCATGAAAATCTCTGTCAATTTCTTGTAAAAGTCCCTCCTTATTTTCCTTTAGTGTTAAAAATCTAGGCGGCACGGTGGCGCAGTGGTAGCGCTGCTGCCTCGCAGTTAGGAGACCTGGGTTCGCTTCCCGGGTCCTCCCTGCGTGGAGTTTGCATGTTCTCCCCGTGTCTGCACTCCGGTTTCCTCCCACAATCCAAAGACATGCAGGTTAGTTGGATTGGCAATTCTAAATTGGCCCTAGTGTGTGTTTGTGTGTGTCCTGCGGTGGGTTGGCACCCTGCCCAGGATTGGTTCCTGCCCTGTGTTGGCTGGGATTGGCTCCAGACCCCCGTGACCCTGTATTCGGATTCAGCGGGTTAGAAAATGGATGGATGATAAAAATCTTAATCTTAGTCAATCGGAACAAGAAATCCAAATAAGCGGATCGCTGCAGTGCACTTGACTTTCTGATGTCGCTAACTTATCGGCGCCTCTGCACAGAAGAACAGCAGCAACAAGCGCCTGTTGGGCCCACATGCGCCCCCTTCAGGGCGGCACGATACTGTCTGCCTCACCTGGTACCTTCTCACTGCGGTTTGATGTCCGATCAGCGAGACTAAATATGTCGCACACATTCATTAAAGATATTAGCCAGGCGGTGTAAAGTCAGGGTGTATATTAAACGTGTCCGCACACCTTATATTGGCGACATACAGAGAGATGGCGACAGGCACACGCCAATCACAGGCATCAACCCCATCAGTGTGTGAGGAGAGCGCAGTCCGAGGTGAGGTGAGGCTCGTCACTGCTGTACCTCAAATTTCTCCCCTGTATTTGAACAGGAACGATTTTGACAATAAAAACGATCAAACTTATTGGAATTATACAGAAAACAAATTTATAGCATTGACCAGTAGACACATTTATTTTATGTTATCTTTATTAGTTTTTTACTTTTCATGATGTGCCTCCCCTGACCGCACGTCCCTGCCTTACACCTTATCCACATAAAATACAAGTTGCAATGCAACCTTCACAATATAACATCTCTGCAATAATGAACATCAACAAACCAATTGGCAAAAAAAAATATTGTTTTCCGAAACAATTAAAAAGGTTAGCTTACAAACAATGAAACGGGTATTAAAACCAACACAAGATACGCACAGCACGTTCTTCACATCCTGCGCCCAATTCCAAAAATGTGTTGCTTAATAGCCAATTGAAGGAGACATGAAGCTCGTCTGTTTCACTCATCCTGCACACTTCGCTTTTTACCTTGGCAGTGAAAGTGCATGGAAATGCCACCAATGCCAGAGTGTCACCTGAGGAGGCGCCTTGTCACCTCACCCACATGCCATCCTGCAGAGAATCATCATGGGGTTTAGTGAATGCGCTTATGGAACAGGGCAAAGTGAAAGGGGCAGCAGGGCAGAGGGTTTATGGCCTGTGCCCACAACATTAATGACATGTTTTAAAAGGTCCACCGTAGAATGACATTTACCTTATTGTCACATATCAGGTTCAAATGTCCGTGCTTCTTTTTATTCCTTTGTATAAAATACAAATTTCTGCTGCTGTACCAAAAGCAAGAGAAGCAGAATGTGGCAAACCAGCTGTCCTTATCAGACTTTATTGCCTTCACAGGAACAGAATTGAAAGAAGAAAAACAAGGAAGAAACTGTGAATAATTAAAAATAAAACTAATAGATCGTTCAGAAAAGGCTTTTGCAAACTGTGATTTAAATATTTTCTTTTTAAATATGACCGCAGTGACAGATTAAATGTGTAAAGTTTGTTTGTTAAGTTCAGTCTGTTTATTGACTTCTGTACACAACCATATCTGAAAAAAGTGACGGTGACGTTAAAATTCATGGAAATCAAGTAAGCCATTGTTGAAACAGCCAAATGAATCGTAAGAACACAAAACTGATGAGATGCAAATGACAAAAGTATGCAAGATGTTCCGTAACTAAGACATTCATTGCGTTATTGAATAGAACAGCAATTATGTAACTGAAGAAACAGATGTGCTTGAAGAAGAGGATATGGCAGTCGCACAAGTCACAACGAGTAAATGCTGCAAATGGACATTTCGGTCTTTGTGTGTTTCTGTAGAATTCTTCTTCTTCTTTCGGCTGCTCCCGTTAGGGTCCACCACATCAGATCATCTTCTTCCATATCATCCTGTCCTCGTCATCTTGCTCTGTCACACCCATCACTTGCATGTCCTCTCTCAGCACATCCATAAACCTTCTCTTAGACCTTCCTCTTCTCCTCTTAGCTGGCAGCTCTGTCCTCAGCATCCTTCTCCCACTATACCCAGTATCTCTCCTCTGCACATGTCCAAACCAGTGCAATCTCGCCTCTCTGTCTTTGTCTCCCAACCGTCCCACCTGAGCTGACCCTCTAATGTCCTCATTTCTAATCCTGTCCATCCTCGTCACACCCAATGCAAATCTTCACATCTTTAACTCTGTCACCTCCAGCTCTGTCTCCTGGAAATCAGATAGAAGGCAGAGGAGCTGGTGAGTGTGAATGGCAATTGTTGACTAGAGGGCATGAAATGGATAATGGCTTAAGGATACTGAGTAAAGAAAGTGTGGGATTTAAACAAGGAACAATGGAAATGAAAGGGATTCAAGTGCTTGTGTGTGAATGGTCTGAATGTGCTAGTGCAAGAATGGCTGAGTTAGAAAGAAAGTGCACCAGTTTAGGAGTTGGTTTGAATGAAACAGGACAAGCCAAAGAACAAAGGATGGGGATGGTGCAGCAGGAAACTCAGGCAGGAAGTCAGGAATTCACAGGGGTGTGAGGGTCCTAACAGCTGTGCTGGGGCCAGCAGTAATTAAAAAGCACACACACTTAGGTCCAGTAATTCAAAACCTGACTGACCAGTTGTTTAAAAAGACAGCCTATGAATCTCCATGCAATAAAATGGAGAAAAGTGAGCTGGTCTTTAGTAAAGAGCACAGGTCAGTTTTAGGAGCGATGCTGGATTTAGCACTTGGATTCCGGAGAGGTTTTAGCCCACACTTTCCGGTAGGAGTTACAATATAATAAAAAAAAAGGACACACAGGCAATGAAAAAAATAAAATAAAAGGGTAGTGCAGGAAGACAGCAAAGGGAAAACAGTTCTTTCTGTTTCAATTTTCTGGCCTTCTGTAAAAGTGCTACTTCTATTGTAAGGTTTCATGGACTTTGGGTTGGTGCAGGTAATAAATAGTGAAGGCAATTAGCAGAGTAAAATCCATGCAGGAGATCGGGTTACCATTGGCACATTGGAGTGGCATGGCACTAGTGGCTAAGCTGTTCCAATGAATGCCTAGAAGCAAAGTTTGAGTGTTGGCATCAGGTCGACAGCCAAGAAAATGAGATGGACAGAAACTGCTTTGTCACCTTCCATTGTGCAGACCAGCCTACATAGTGGAATGAAAAAAGAAAAAAAGACAAAGACAAAGACATGAAGAAGAACTGAAGAGACAGCAAGAAAAGACAGTTACTGGGATTTAAGTGAGTAACAAGTCCACAAGTCATGCAATAATAAGGCTAGTCACAATAGCTATAGTTTAAAAGGAAAGGTTTGTTCAATACTGCAGCAAATTTATATTCCAAGGGGTGGAAACTGAACAAACCAGTTAGGGATGACAAAAATAAGGGGATTCATTTTGGGTTCATAAAGTATACATTCTGGGTATTAATTAATTAAGTGGGATAATTAATATAAGAAATATAAGGTATACTGATCAAATTGGTGAACTGTTCAGGAAAGCAGGTGCAGCTGGTACATTTGCAAGACATATGGGCTCCGATGTTCAGGGTTAGTCTAATTGGGAAAATACGGAAGCCCTGCTGAGATTGTCGGCTGTGGTACAGGCACAGGACCAGTGGGCCAATTCTGAACTGAGGTGTTTAGCACAACGAGTATGCATATGGTGAGCAAACAACTCTAGGGGTGGTCTACGGGGGAATGATGAGAGTTGCATAGCTGTGATGTCTCATGGTGGTGATGCCAGCCTATACTGGTAAAGGCTGATGGCAGTCAAGAGTTGCACCATGGGTAGGAAAGCACAAGAGGCAACTAAGTCAACCCCAAATGTGTGCAGAGGGGCCACAAATTTTGGTTTGTGAACAGTTAATGCAGTGGCACATGTGCTCTCACTTGGGTAGAAGTGGTTGTACTGGCACCTGTGGCATGTTACCTTTCAAATTTTGATGTTAATTCTACAGCTGCATATGCTTAAACAGATAGTTTGGGACAGGCGTCTAATTAGCAGTCAGACAGAGAACAAGTACAGACTAAAAATTCACACAATAGACTAAATTGTAGTGGGCTAGTTTAGTGGAAGGTGTGGACTTGTCTCATTTTGAACCACCAGATCTGATGACATATGAAGACTGCAGAAAGAGTTGACGCAAGCAAGTTGAGCAGGGGATTAGGCATTCTAAGGCTGCATATTAATAATACAATAGGGGAAAGTAGAGCAATAAATATTGTTCTATCAAGATAAAACAGGGGGTAAGACCCTCTAAGGCACAGCTGTCACCTCGGAGGAGGCCCACACACTTCCTGCAGGTTAGCAGGCCTCTAGGGGTGCAGGGCCACTAGATGGAGCTCTAACTTGAGGTCATACTGAGGCTTGGCCTACAACTACAAGCAGCCTCAAGTCGAGGGGTCTAGTGGGGGGTCTAGTCGAGGGTTCAAGCCTGCATTGGAGTTGGTTATGTGTGTTGTGTGTTGTGCTTCGCCTTGGTGTCTTCTCCAGGTCTCTTCACGTTAGCGCACTCTGATGATGCGTCAGGTTTGGATTTCGTGGATGTCCAGCAGTGTTTATCCAGCCCTCTGTCCTCATCAGTCACCCAGCTAAAGTTACCGAATGGCCTTATTGGCCAATGGAGACCCTGAGCATAACTCATTGTATGGTCCCAGTGTGTCCCACTGGCTGTGACAAACCCTGGAAGTGCCACATCCTGCAGGACGAACATGTTCTAGAAACACTTGTGGTACGCACTGGGGATGGGTAACCTCCTTGGTGTGTAGCCACAGAAAGTCTAGAGAAATGTCCAAGGTGTGGCACAGATGAGTCCAAATCCTGAGACAGAACGTTTGGGCATGCCTGGCATGTTGATGTCCCCCTGCCCGACTACTACTGTGATGTGCAAAGTAATCGATTTCTGAAATGTGAGTTCAGCACCACGAGTGAGGCGGTGATCACTCAAATATGTCCAGCAGGTCTGAGGTCCCTTTGTGGACATCGTCTTTATTTTATGGTGTTACCTGTGACAGAACATTTGGACCGCCTTGCACTCGTGTTTGCGCCCTTTGTGTATATGAAGTTTGTCTTCATGCCACTTGAATGATTTCACTGTGATCCTGGTAACACCTTTCGTGGTTCTTTTTTGGGCGGCTGCTGCTATTTTAGGTCAAATCTCTGAATGGTGCCAGCTGTGCCCACTGCCGGTCATGTGACGTCATTCAGACCTGTCTCACCTAAAATGACAGACCACCGTGTTTTGATCCATTTCACCCTTCAGCTCCTTCATTCATGTTAGCGGACGCTGAAAGGCACTTTGAGGAGGTTTTGGTGTTTGGCCTCCTTTTGGTTCACTCAGCCTCTGCACTTCTGCTCTCTCCATTTTGAGCTTCTTCCTCCTGGGCACTGCTTTTCTGCAGGCCTCACAGATTGTTTCCCCACACTTTATAAGCCTGACGTTTACTTTGTCATTTTTCAGCCCAGAGGAGTAAATAATGTGACGTGGACAAGTCACACCTCATGGCGCTCACGTGGCTCGTGTGACGAGTGGAGCCGACTGTTGGTGTTGCTATCTGAGATGTGACGATGGCACAGGTCACTGGAGCACATGCAGTCCTGCACAGTCTGATCTCAGAAATTCAGTTCAATTCCCTGTCATATAGCGCCCCTCACTGACTCGTCTTATTGAGCACCCTGTGCTGAGGCTGAGGTGCTGACTGATGAGGTCCACGGCCACAGATCATCTCACAATGGCGGTATTGGCTTTGTCTCTCATAAAGAGCCGGCAGTCCACTGAGTGCAGGAGGCACCAAAGGATCTTCCTGCTGCTCATCCTGCCCCTAATGAAGTCTCCATTTTCTTTCCTTTCATTCCCAGTACCTCTGATCAGCTGTTTCTCCTGCAATGGCCCCGACTTGTGCTCTCAGACTTGCACCTCGCCATCGTTGACCTGTGGATTCGCCGAAGCGCAGACCATTCAGAGTAAGTCGAATGAGGCCCGATGGCCTGAGATGACAAGGTGGCTCAGTGGCTAACTTCCCAACCCAGTCACACCATTGCAAGTCTGAATGTCCTCCTTGTGGCTTTTACTGCCCCACATGTACAAGTTCAAGTGTTTCATGACATAGGAAAAGGCCGATGAGAACACGCACTACAACTGATTAAGAGGTATGGACAGGAAAGGCAGAAATGAAAAACACAAATTCATAGAAATAAATAATGGACTCGTGTAGCAGAAGTGAAAAGCACAATATCATGGATGTGGAGGGCACGATATACTAGACGGGAAAGACGCCATATTATAGACACAAACGCATTGCATAACAGAGCGCTAGAAAGGCACTATATAACAGACAGCTAGAAGTGTCACACACAGAGTCCAGTGACATTTGACTTGCCTGCCATACCTCCTGGGAAAGGCACTATAAAAAGAAGAGGAGATTAAGAGGAGACACAATTGAAGGGTTTAAAATGAATTCAACAAGGACACGGGGACACGGCTGGAAACTTGTTAAGGGGACATTTGACACAAACATTAGAAAGAGAGCCACAGACACGTGGAATGAGTGGCCAGGAGGACTTTAGGGACCCCCAATACTCACTTGATGTTATTATGGGGGAGCTGAATGGACAGGACTTGGCTGAATGGCCTGTTCTCGCCTCTCTTTTTTGTTCTAATAACAGCTGGACTGGTAAGGCGCTATACAACAGAGGGACGGGCGGAGATAATAGTAGCCCAGCATTGTCATGTGTGCAACATTTGTAAGGCTCAGCGTAATCGAAACTCGCCTTGAAATGCATTCTGTATAACAGATGACTAGGAATGGCGCCACATGCCAGACTGACAGCAACCTTCTTCTCTCCCTCTTCTGCAGACGGCCAGTCTCAGAGTCGCTATGTTCAGAACTGTGCCAGTCCCCAGATCTGCAATGCCACCTTGTCGTTTCTCAATGGGACTGCCAGCACGACTTTCTCGTCCCAGTGCTGCTCCTCAGATCTCTGTAACACTGTCACAGGTAACGATGTCATCGATGTTGGTGGCTTTTGGGGTCTCCTTTATTTCTCAATTGTTTACCCTTCCTTCCTTCAATGCTGATGTCTTTACAACTGAATAAGTGGTGCCCATGTGCCCCCAGCATGTGGGCATAGCTGGTCCTCACACAAAACTCTTGCTGCTGAGTTTCTCCACCACCCTCTTAGTCCAGATGAGACCCCAATGACTGGCCACAGGAGGCCTCACAGTGACAACGAGGTGGGCAGACGGCTTAAATGATCGCCCAGTGATATGCCACACTGCCAGTTATCTGAAACTGAGATGTGACGACTCATTGTCTGACTGCCGTTGGGCAGGCTGGCATCTTGTGAGATTTCTGAGTGTCCATCTTCTGGATGTCCCCACACTGTCAGATGCTGCCACCCTTGAAGCTGGCCCTCCTTTAAGTGTTAAATTCTTGTGTATAGACGGACAGGATTAGCGTTGCTGGCATTCTCCCGTTGTGAAGATGCCACTTCCTTTATACAGTATTCCTGTTTTTCTTGACCATTCCAGGGTTTCCTCTGATTTTCCTTTGCTCCATTCCCCAGTGTTTTTAACAGCCACCTTGCATGACTCCCCATCAGTTTCGCTTCTTCTTCTTGGTGACTTGTCATCTGCTTTTCTTTGATAATGTCCCCAGCTGTCGTTATCAAATGTGTACGCTGGACATCAGCCAGCAGCTTTGTTTTCAGCCTTTTAGCAGCTGAATTGTAAGTACAAGTGAACCACAGCCTCGTAGTCTCGATAGTCTATCAGGGTATCCATGTCAGATACTGGTAGAACAGCGTGGGGCGCTATAAACAGTGCTGACCTGTGGGCTGCTGCTAAACAGAAAGGGTGCCAAGCTAAACAAAGCTGGCAAACGAGTCCCAAATCTACAGATTACAATATCTGAGCAGGGCAGGTGGCTGCAATTCCAGCAGTGTCCTGTAGAGGTCTCTGTGAACTTCGGCCCTCAGGTTGTCAAGTGCTGCCAGCACCACACCATGGGGTGTAGGGGGCTCTTCAGAGTGGGCATTAAAGGCATCTGGAGCCTGGTGGTGAGCTTGGCCTTATGCTCTGCACTGTCTCAGTGTTTTTAAAGTGCTGCATGTCACCATGTGATGACACCACTCGTCATGCTGCTGCCCCCTTGTCCTGAATGCTTTAAGGAGCGACATGTCTTAAAAATCCATTTGAATCCCACCGGATTAACAAGGAAGATCCACTGGACCACCAGGAACTGAAAAGAGTGACGATTGAGAGAGGAGTCTGAAAGGCACTATATAAAAGACAGGCTGATAGATAAACACAAAAAGTGCTATAAAAGAAACAGACAGATAAAGAGAGGCACTGAAAAGTGAGAGCTAGATACACAGAAGAAACTCTGCATGGAAGACAGAAACATGCTGTGTAAAATAGAGCGAGCGTGAGATGGAAAGATCCGGAAGATACAGCATAGCAGAAAGATGGACTGAGACCTTAAAGGCGCTACAAAGGAGAGAGGTGGATATATGAAGAAGAAGACGCACTGTATAATACACAATATAACAGATAAACACATAAAAGGCGCTATATAGCAGCAGATCTTAAGGATGCTAAACAGAAAGCTATAAAAGGACTAAAGCTAGAGACGGACAGACGGGTGGACTGACATGGAAGGCGGCCTGCAGTGTCACATAAGGATGGATCTGAAATGTGCCTTATGTGACAGATGTGACAGGCAGTTCATGAAACATCGACATGAAAGAACAGAAGACGGAGGTTTGAAAGATGCAATGCAACATGAAGACAGATGGATATGAAAGGAAAATGTAAATCTAATCTAATGTAAAATACAAAAGTAAATCTGAAAGATGCCACATAATAGAGAGCTAGAAAGACATAAAGGCACCATAGTAAATACAGACAATTGCAGAATGGAAATGGGTATGAAAGGCGCTATATACGACAGACTGTCACTCCTGAGGAGCCTCAGTGAATCCAATTTTAACAAAATATACCAGTATGTCAAGTGATGTACAGTAAGTTCATGACAATAGGTGGCATTACGTGGGGACAGGGACACTTTCTACTCACTTTGAATGGCCCCTTGCTGGAAGGCTCGGACCACAGAATGCAATGACATTTGGAGCCACTAGGGGGAGCCCTGCTAGGACACCTCAGAGAAAAGTCAGACTTGAAGTAACTCAGCAAACCAAAGGTCATGGAGTAAAAAGCTGAACAGGGAGTGAGAGACTAACTGGGAGACGGGATCTTGAGGAATGAGGTGAACTCTGGGGGTGCCGTGTGCTTCAGCATCTGTGACTAAAGTGGAGGGGAGCTGAGAAAGGGGGCCACAGGGTAGTCATTGACCTTCAGCCAATCAGCTTAGTAAACCGAGTCTCTGATGTCATCAACCAGGAAGTGCTAAGTCCAGTGAGTGTCATCATTCAAATGACTAACGTGACCAAGGCTTTATATTTGAAAATGAAACAAAGTCCCGTATTTGTGAGGTCAGGGGCCAAGTTTAAAGCTGGGTGGTTGAAAGTGAAACTCGACAATAGCAGATCAAGGCTGTTTTAGGGAGAGAAAGTGAGCATTCAAACAGAAAAGGAGAAGGGAGATGAACTGAAGGAGACATGGTAGACACGGGGCCTGTGGGTAAAGAAACCAAGCCAGCTACAGCCATCTTTGTTATTATGGCGTGCTTATGAAGGTCAGGCGTAGGAATAATCAACACTGCCGTCTTGGATTTTTTCAGTTCAGGACCTTGGAGTCGTCAGAGGCTGTGCGTCTAAAGCAACTTGTGACAACATCACCAACCCAGTGGCCAGCTTGTTCAGCTTGTTTAAGATGAGCACAACGTCAGCCATCACTTGTTGTGAAGAAAGCGAATGCAACAGCATCGGGAGGTCCCAGGGTCTGAGTGCCTCCTCGTCTTTACTGCTCCTGACTGCGCTGCTCTTCTTTTATTAAGGCAGACATCTCGTTTGTACAGGCCAGCTCCTGAGGGTCTCCTTTGATCCTGTGACCCTTGTCTCTCTGCTCTGTGCTTCACTTCCCCAGAAGGTCCAATCCGAGCGCTAAGGCTGTCAGCCTGGACTGCTATTCTGTCTTTGTATTTGGGCTGCTCTTTGATAAGGTGGTGGTCTCAAAGCAATGAGAAATTCAGTAACGTCAAACGAGATATGCACTCCCCTAAAAGAGTCACATGACCGGCCACTCCTGTTCAGGTCAGTTTAGCCATTTTGTTCTTTGTAATGGACGAGACGTTTTACTTAGGACACGATGTCAGTGTCACGGTCTCCATGATATGTCTGTGTCTTTGACTGAATTGCGTTTTCCTTTCAATAAAATATTTTAAAAAAGAATTCAGTTACCTTTTAAGTGCAGTATCAGTGAAGCCAGAAACACGTGCGACTTTTTGAGAGAGTATCCACAATCTTGGACAACAGGAGCTGCCAGCTTTGAAGTGATGTCATCAGCGTGACGTCACCAGGGAAGTAGGGGGTGTCGTTAGCCACGGGCACACAAAATAGAATCTCAGTAGTTCCCAAAATTCCTTCAACATCATGACCAGTTTTTATAGTTGAAATAAAAATCCAATGAGTCAAAAACAGTCCATAAATTCTTATAGAAATTCAGAATCCTAGACAAATATTAAACAGAGGCCCACTCGTGTACCTTCCTGACATATGATGAGCTCAGAACATGAAACACACGTCCATATTATGAGGTTCTGCTCAGCTTTATAACACACTGGTGAGGCCTCATCTGGAATCCTGTGAGCAGTTTGGGTCTCCATAAGGACACAGCAGCATAAGAGAAGGTCCAGAGAAGAGCGACTAGACTGATTATGGGGGGCTACAGGGGGTGAGTGATGAAGATTAAAAGAGCTGAGCCTTCACAGTGAAGAAGAGGACACCTGACTGGAGTGTTTAAAATGATGAAGGGAGTCAGACCAGTGGATCGAGATGGTGACTTTAAAATAAGTTCACGGGGACACAGCTGGAAACTTAAGAGTGAATTTCACACAAACATTAGGAAGTTTTTCTTTACACAAAGAACGACAGACACTTGGAATAAGAGACCAAGGAATTTGGTAGACAGTAAGAGTTTAGGACTTTCAAAACTCAACTTGATGTTTTTTAAGAAGAAATACGCGGACAGGACTGGCGAGCTTTGCTGGGCTGAATGGCCTGTTCTCGTCCAGAGTGTCTTGATGTTCTAATATGGCGTCTCCAAGTTCAACACGCCTTTGCACACTCCTAGCTCTTACCTTCCTTCTTTCCTCGAGGCGGCCGTTCTCCTTCACGGTTTGCAGCCACTGGTTGCATTTTAATTCTATCCGACTGCTCATTGGCTGTTAACTCTCACTGATAGACACAAGTGCCCGCCCCCTATGAGGACGTCAAAGCAGTTGGTCAAAGAGGTGCCAAATGAGCCAAACAAACAATTTAATGAAGGAGATGCGACTCATCACGGTTTCTGTTTATTGGACTATTTCATTAACTCTGTCAGTTTTCATATCCGCTGATGTTATTTGACCTCAATCTTTTTTCCATTTGAATTCCTGGTAATTGTCTTTTTGTTGGGATTTCAGGAATGGGGCAGCGTCACGAACTCAGAAACGTATGCACTCAGGTGGCTGATAAGATACTGTAAGTCTTAAACTGTTGTGGAAGGTGGACGTGTATCTATATATATAATTCACTAAGGCAAGACGACCATGGAAAGCACGCCGGAAGGGGCGTGGATTCACTAAGCCGCCGACAAGTGAGACACCTATGGCGCACGCAGGAAGGAGCCACACCCACCAACTCCAAGACCATTGGATACGACGACAACTCGCAGAGCCACGCCCACCAACTCAGACGCGACGACACAGAAAAAATGGCGTCATTTATATTCGTCAGTCGTAGAGGCAACACGCAGCTCCGACCCACGCTGACTGTTCATAGAGGCATGTTTCTCGCGGTGGTGAATCGCCACATACGGCGTGTAAAACGGTTTGCGAGGGGTATCCCATGGGATCTTTAAAATATTCCTTTACAACTGAGGTTAAAGCACAATGAAGTAAGCAGTCTTTAAAAACCGAGTTTTCGGTTACGACGCACGACCGCGTGACCATAGCAAACTGTTTTACACGCCGCATACAGCAATTCGCATCCGCGACAAACATGCATCTTCTTAGACGCTCCTGCACTTTGTACACACCGCCCTCCCACCTCGCTACCTGTGCCTCTGCTTCATTACCGTCTCACCTGCTTCACCAATGCAGGCCCTGCAACAGTCGAGACGCTCTGTCAGCAGCTGACCTTCGCTGTGCCCGACCGGTTCACACAGAGGCACCACACGGCGCGGCAGGACTATCTAAGAAGAGGCATGTTTGTCACGGATGTGAATCGCTGTATGCCGCATGTAAAACAGTTTCGAGGGTTTCCATGGTCTTAGACTCGGTGGCGGGTCTCTGTCAGTTGCTCTTGCGGCGGGCACATGACCAGGCAGTGTGTGTCCTTCGAGAGCGTGGGTGGACGCGACAGCCATCTAAGAAGATTCATATTTGTCGCGGATGTGAATCACTGTGTGCCGCGTGTACAACGCTGTATTGTATGTTGCCCTCTCCAGAGTTACATCTTTTCATTCACCTACAGTCGTATAAACAATGAAGTAAGCAGACTTTAAAAACCGAGTTTTCGGTTACGACGCACGACCGCATGACCATAGCAAACTGTTTTACACGCTACATACAGCAATTCGCATCCGCGACAAACATGCGTCTTCTTAGATGCTCCTGCACTTTGTACACACCGCCCTCCCACCTCGCTACCACCGTGGTCGGGGGTCTTGGTGGATTATATTTAGAAAGGCAGCCAAAACCGCACAGAACAATGAGACGTCTACGTGAGTCACAGCTGCATCTGGACTGTGTAAAGATGACAACGACTCGAGTGACGAGTTAGAGGTGGGCACATGAGCAGGCAGTGCATACTGGACGAGAAATCAGCAGACTAACATGATGGAGGGAGCGGGGTGGATGTCCTTCTCCTCTCTTCCCGTTCCACCCTCCGCACCTGAGCGCCGCACGGACGATTGTGTGTTGGTTTGTTCCGTGCATTGTTACAATGTTGCTTTTCTTGCTGATTTATTACATTACCAATTTTTCAAATGTTAATTTTCTCCCTGTGCTTAAAAATCATTAAAAAAACGGCCTGATTATGCGGCGTATGGTACACCACGGGTTGGCTAGTTTTATTTAATTGTCCAACTATTCATGTCCTGAGGCCATAGGGCATGTCATGGCAGCATTGGGTTAATGGGCAACCTCGGACATGGTACCATCCCTGCACAGACCCCTACCCAGTATCCAGTTCGAGGGTCCAGTTAGCTTGCACATCTTTGGGATAGAGAAGGACGGTTGGAGCATCTGACCAGTGACATGGGAAAGCAGACCCTGCTGTGCAGATGTACCATGCCTACTACTGTGCCTCCATGTTGCCCCTTTGTGCTACTACAATGTGGAGTTTGAAGGAGCTGAGGAAGGTCTGTACTGTGCCAAACCTGCAGGCTTCTCCTTCATGACAAAACAAGACAAAGTCCACCAGGCAAACCTGGGCATCCCCAGAGTGCCAGCCTGGGTCCAGGGATTAGCAGGTCCAGACGACACTTCAGTGTCACAACAGGTGGACTAGTGACACTCATCTGGCATCATAAACAGCAAACTGAAGACATCCAGCAAACACAGAGAGATACGGGCACATGGGCACAGACCAAGCAGATGAATGAGCACCCAGAGACGGCGTCCATCGTACTTCAAGTGTTTGATGCACCCTGGCATTTCTGATCCAGTGTGGGTTTCTGTTTTCCATCAAAGTGAGTCAGCTTCTCAGAAGGAAGTAACCTTAAGTCAATATTGCCAAGCGTGTTTGCCGACATGCCACTCCACTCCAGATTCTTTAGCTCCGTGTTTGGCTCCATGAATTCTATCTAATCTCAAGCCCTGTAAATTACAAGGAAAACAACCGCGTAATCTGGGAATGCCATGGAACTTCGTGGCCAGCCAAGATAGTGCCAGCCTGTGGCCCATACAGGACACACCCTAGGGGGCCCACGATGCCCACCACATTGTGTTCTAACCCTGATGTTCCACTTGAGTCCATATGGCAGCCCTAATATGACAGAGAAGATAGCAGGCCTCAGGCAGGCAGCGTGCTGCAGTGGTTAAGGCTTTGGACCTCAGACCCTGAGGTTGTGGGTTTAAATTCCACCACAGTCACTGTGTGACCCTGAGCAAGTCACTTCACCCGCCTGTGCCCCAAAGAAAATGGAACCGATGGTCTCCTGAAAGTTGCCAGTCGCCTTGGTAAATGTAAATCGTAGGACCTAAAATGATGATGGCTGTCTAAAGAGCCTGGTCACCAAAAATGAGCAGACCACAAGACTCCGTGTGCTCCTGCATGCCTGCTCCTTCAGCGGAGTGAAGTCTTCACAGAGTTTACTGAAGGACGACTCGACTGGGGACTACGGATATTCACAAGGCCTCTTCAGAGCACCAATAAGGGTCTATAATGGAGTTGGGTGGGTCTGCTAAAAGGTGGGCTTAGCAGTGAAAGGAAGACCTCTTGGGTTGGGCACCTCTGTGCACTCAGGGCCATCAGACTCGAGTCAACCTGTGACAGACACTCAGGACCCTCAATGCAGGGCTGACTCACCTCGATGGCCTGGAGCTTCAAGTGACCAGAAGAAGAAGGACAACTGGAGCAGACTGACCTTTTATGGGACTCTGAGGAGGCGCTCATGTCCTTCCTAAGATGTTGTGGCCTGTAAAGTAAAGCCAAAGGTCAGGCTGGATGGAGGGGTGCAAAGGTGAATTTGTGAATCGAGGGCTGCCGTGAACAGACAGGAGGAGACTCGAGGGGCAGCACAGGCTCATTAGGGACATGGGGACTTTGTGCTGTGACGCTGCATTGTTCTGGAGATATGGCGACGATAAGATGAAGCTGAAGGACACTCAATGTCATTTGAGCAGGTCAGCTAGATGCACGAGGAGAACATGCAGACTCCACCCAGGTAACTGCTGGGTATGGGATTTGAACCCAGGACACGGGACGTGCGAGGCAGACTGCTGTGCCAAAAAGTATACTCATATAGCGCCCTTCACCCAATACTGGCACAGAGTGCTCACAAAGATTACAAAAAAGTCCAAAGGTTTTGAGGGTCTGCATGTTGAACACATCAGCATTTTAATCTGAAATCTAGGAATACATTCAGCGACTTCCTTCATCGTAATGAGTAAAGGGCCGATAAGCCCGAGGTGTGTGTGAGCGTGTGTGTCCACCTTTGTGTCCATCACCTCCACAGTGGCTCATGTTAGCCACCACTCAGTCGTTTACCTGTCTGACTTCTGCAGGTGACCACAGTGGCATCTTTCACCCAGCAGTGATGGCCACCCCGCTGCTGGTCACAAGTCAAATGGAGTTTTAGTGAGCTGCTTCTGTTTATTCTCAGGTTATCTCTGGCGTGTACCTTTAGGGAAGGTCCTCGTCCTCCTCCTCCTCCTCTTGTCACCATGGAGATGCTGATAGGCGCCCACCAGTGTATAAATAGAGTGGAGTCGATGAGTCGCCCAACCTTCTGATCGACCGCCACTTCCTACTGGCCTTACAATGAACCGACTTCTGGGCTGCGCTCTCGTTTGCGCTCTTTTAGGTAAGTCTGACCTTCACGCAGAGGCTTGGCTCCTTCACGGTGGTCCTAGTGTGTGTGTGTCTGTGTGTGTGTGTGAGGTGTGGGTGATACGACAAATGAGAAGTGACACATGGACAGCAGGGGGCCTCACGGGTCAATGGCCTTTCAGCTTGTCCATCACCAGTCAGCCTGGACACACTGAGCCACTTAAGGCCCCCAAGGGATGCACCTGCTCAGGTAACTGGGCCGCTGACTTGTCACATGGTGGTCATTCTGTCTGTCACATGAGGCATCGCTGAAAGTTAGCAGCTAAACTCCAACAGACCCGTCCGTTGTGTCCCCGGATCGCATGGCGTCTTGGTTCGATGATAAGTGGTGCCATCTGAGCCTTTTGATGCAGGCATCGATGCCAGGTGGCTGACATCTCAATGAAAATCAAAGGTGCAAATTCCTGCCTGCTTGCTGCACCCATGTCTATGTGAATGGCTGTTCTTCTTTAGTTAACTGGCATCTCTACATCACCTACTTTGGATGGGCCAGGAGTTGCGCCAGCTCCCTGTGACCCTCTGATATGTACAGAATGAAATGAACTTGAGATAGAAGTGTGTGTAACTTCCATCTTTAATTCTTCACGGTGTGAAACATTTAGTAGAACAAGGAAACCGAGGAACCATGAGGAGGCCCACCATCAGTAGTGAGAAGAATGAGATGAGAAGAGGCTGACGCTCCTTTAATGGTGCAAACCAACACGTCTGCTGTAATGTGCCTTCACAGTGATTGACTTTCCATGAACCTGGGGCTGACATGCTGTTTGCTCTTCTTCACATGAATCTACTGCTAGGCCTTGATTGGCCAAACTGGGGTGGGTGGTGGCTTCTGTCAAAGTGGTAAACAAAACTGACCATCCCGTAGAAGGACACACCAGCTGGCTGGGGGTCCCTGATGACCCTCAGTTTAAGTTAAGGTGGCTTTGACAAGAATGGATGGTTAGATGTGTTATAAATCAGAAATGTTTGGGAAGTGCAGAAATAAACTCAGGCAAAGACAAAGGCTAAGCAGTCGGCTTATCAGAAGACAGTTGGAGTCAAGGCCTTGGGCAGAGGACGACCTGAAGAAAGCCCTGAGGAAGTAGCCACAGGAGTGGAACTCCTTCTTCATTTTTCAGGAGTACAAGACCCCTTAATAATAAATTAGTGGGCACTCCATGTAGCCTTGCAGTGTGAATGTTCAGATTAAGCAGAACTTCCATATTCACAATGAGGAGGACTCATTGTTCAGTCAGCTCTGGCACCACATTAGGTTGCCAATCAATGGCATTAGGTCTGGCAGCATTTTATGAAAGGCCACAGGAGCCCCAGGCCAGCTGATGGCAGCACAGTACTTATATGGCCGCCCATTCAAGGGGAGGGCATAGGGGTCAGGCCATTAGACAACTGCCCATCCAACAATGGGTGGTAGGACATCATCCCATAATGGCAATGGGTGATCAATTAGCTAGGGTGGGCCTTTTTGGGCTACAATGGGTTCATACTGTAGGGCAGTGTTCTCACCCTTTATGGTATCACGATCCAGTTTAACCCTTTCATAGTCTTTGACGACCCACAAGCAATTGATGAGGTGAGGATGATCATAAGAATGGGCTGGGGAATTTCATTTGAAGAACGGAGCACAAGAGTAAGAGCCAGGGTGGCACTGTCAGTCACTTAGGTGAGGCGCCCAACTCCGGCAGCAAGTGGCTCAAAAGTGAGTCATGACCCAGGGGTTAAGAAACACTCCTAGGGAACATCGTTTGTAAGGTATAAAAATATACTGGACGTACAAGTAAATGGTTTGGAATGACCAAACTATTGAATGATGTGTTAGTGGCATGGAAACATTTTGATGAACATGTGTATTAATATGTTTATAGGGTCCTTTCTGTCCTGAGTTCACTTATCAACACACAACATGGTGCCCTGACTTGGGGGTTAGTGTTACCTGACCTGGAAACTTCTGTCCCCCTCACCTGAAGAATGAATAAATCAAAGGGACAAAAAGGAGTGGTGACATGGCAGCTGGCTGGGGCTGAAAAGATTAATAGGGTCCTTATTGTCCTGTGTCCAGTGAAATTCCTCTTTAAAAATGTCAAGTTTCTTTTGTGTGTTTGTGTCATGGCTGTCCTGACATTTTTTGAGCCTGGACAAAGAGCTGAGAGGAGCAGAGAATTGGCATCTACCATCTGATACTCACCCTGTGAGGCCGAAAGAAACTTTTAATGTCCAGTTTTTGCAGAGAACGAAAAGTCACAAAGTTGTTTTAATAATCCTGACAACTCTTTTGGTGACCCCGAAGCTACTTGCTGGTTCTGTTTTTTTTAAAATTGTGCTAACTTTAATTGTTGTAATATTTTTAGGTCTGTTTTCGCCACTATTTTGGTTAGTTACAGGCGTTGCCATGTGGTGTATCCTGTTGCTAGGAGAGTGAGCAGCATGGTGGGAGGGTGGGCGTGTCCTCAGAGGTCATGACCTCCTGGTGAGAACACGCTGTTTCAAAATGGCGTCTCTCAGAGCACTTTTTCTTCCAGATTTTCAGGTAACAGAAGCCTTTTGTCAGAACTCCCTTTGATTTGTGTTTTCTGGCCTTCACTCTGTTTAGTTTTTGACTGCAATCTCTCAGTTTCGTTTTGGTGACAGTGTAAATTGATCTCCCAGTTTAGACCTTTTAGTCGACTTTTGATGACGTCTTTTTTATCCCAGTCCCATGATACAGAGCCTGGCACACTGGGTGCTCCTCCACGGCAGCACTTCCCGGTCCTTCAATCCTTCAATGGCCGTTTGTCAAACTGCACTGCTAAGCTGACCATCTGCACAGTCACGTTGAATCCCCTCAGATCTGCACATTGAGGCTTCACTGGCTTCTCTTTACCTGGTAACCCTGCACTCCCCTCTCAGATATCACATGACACGCCATGGTTACCAAGGAGCTGGGACTGACCGGGACTTCTGACCAATAAAAGAGGAGGGAGGTGGGGCTTTAGTTCAAATGCTCAAGCTCATTGGTGCACACATTAACTGCCACAAGTGTTTCATTTTATGTTTGGGACATTGTGAACGTACGACTAGATGACTGCCAAGTGAATGACATGCACGAGCCTTTGACTCGTGACTCGTTGACGTTTTGCTGTTCAGGTTGGGTCCTCATTCAAGCCCTTCATATCAGGAATTGATGGGATGTCTGCAGTGTATGAAAGTATGAAATTAAATGTGTTTCGCAGCCATGACATCCAACAACTTGAGACCCAGAATAGAGCATACTGCCCACTTTTAGATGAAGTGCTCATTTAAACAAGAGCCGTTCTAATCTCAGGCCATGTCCTGCTGTGCCACTGTCACTGTCACCTGTGAATTGTCACCTGTCAGGCAGGGACTTGTGCTGTGCAGTGCTGTCTGTAACTGTCAGGAGCCGTCTTGGTGAGTCAGGCCCCTCTGCAGCGGTCAGTGGACAAGCGAGTGAGCTCAGGCCAGAGGGTCAGCAGGCGCTCTTGTGTTCACTCGGGTTTGGCGAGTTTCTTCCTCTTTTTGTTGTTATTTGTTGACTTGTTGTTTAATTGAGGTCTGCTGCATTGGTGATGAGGAGACACAATGTAAGAGTGACAAGCAGACGCAGACAAAGATTGGGGACAACGTTGAGTACAATGGTGCTAGTGTTTGTCATGGATATTTGTGCAAACAAGAAAATGGCAGGCAGGAAAAGATATAAATGTATAAGAGTAACATGAGGAAACCAAAAAGAACTAAAGATGATAGCCGAGACTTCATCCAGAGTCCTCCAGCAAAAGCAGGGACCCCAGATGAGCCCCAAGCGTGACTCAGAATTGGGGTGTCTTTACAGGGCAGGGTCCTGCTGCCATCTAATGGATGCAAATCATGCTGCAAATAATCACGACTATTACTGTGCAACTCATCAATATTCATGAGCCTCCAAGTGAAAGCACATCCATCCATCCATCCATTATCCAACCCGCTATATCCTAACTACAGGGTCACGCACAGTGACATTTAAATGAGAAGAACTGAAGCTGAACCTTAAGATTTATTGCATGATGGTGATGCATACGATTGGACTGTCTTGACATGCCCGCTGAATTTTATCATGTGAAGTGTCACCACAGTGTGACAGTAGCTCCATGACAAAAAGGAACACGAGGGGCGCGTCAGTCGTGTAAATCAGGCATTGAGATTCTACCCCTTCATGCAAAAAAATATAAGAAAGGAAACAGGCGTCTAGTGTCCCAATTGTGCTGACTGTTTGAAAACAGCCATTTATGTCTTGTAGAGCCCAAAATCTAACAAGGAACGCCTCAGTGGCCCTTAACAGGCCGTTGTTTCTTGACAGCCCCCCAGTTTTGACTCTCTAAGACAAGAAAGGAAACAAAAAAAAAACCTTGTGGGGAGCAGGTGGAAGAAATCTTAGAAAAGGCAATTCAAAGAGAGACCCCTTTCCAGGTAGGCTGGGTGTGCAGTGAGTGCCCCAAAATGGGATAAAGACAACGCACAAAAACACAGAACTCGATGACCAAACTGTCACGGCCACCTCCATAACACAACACGACAGCACTGAGTGGCCAAGTGGCGACTCTCAAGACAAAACTCAAGAACAGATGACGTCACTCGCTCGATACACAACTATCACGTATGAGTAGAAGTCTCCTTAACGTACAGCAGGCGTGTACTGAAGGAGCATCGGCACAGCGCTGAACGCTCGACCGTCCTCTCCTGCCAGACTTATGTCGACGTTTTCATTTCTCTTACACGTCTTTTCCAGGGGTAAACATATTGCTAGGGAGGGCTAACGCCACACGTGGTGACCATGAAGGGAACCCAATGGAGGCACTTTAGGACCCTCACATGTTGACTTAGCTGCCCTTTTGGATGTTTGGCTCAATGAGGACTGTCACCCTCCAGCCTGCTTTCTTCTCATCAGAACTTTTCTTCTCTTCTTGTATTTCAGTTGCAGCTTCAACAGAAGACAAGCCTTCCAAACCTACTGGTAAGTGAGGGTTTCCTTCCTAGCAGTTCAGGGCAGCAGCCTGCTAAAAAGAGCTGGAGGTCCTCAGGCTTATCCAGGAGCGGACTGGGTCTCAAAACTGGCCCGGGCATCCTTCAGCGAGTGAGGTGACGAGATTGATATTCACTGTGATGAGTCGCTACTCGCTATGAGCCTATGACATGACTTTTCTCTAAACTGTTGCCAAACTTAAACTGTACACTCTTGTTTAGACACAACTTTAAATTCGATGACATGCTTAGAAATAAAATTGAATGAAGAATACAAATGTAGTAACACGGCTTACAGATCATTAGGGTACACGTCAAATGCCAATGTCATGTCCAAGTGCCAGTATACCCTATAGGCTCGTAGCTTACGCAGTTCACTGCTTTCAGCAGCCACATCATCAACAATAAAGCCATGTAAGTGATTACAGGTATGAAACAATTATTTTCAACTCAATAGTCAAACGGCTCATTTAAAATGAATAAATGATAACCGAGGTGATAATGAAAACCTCACCTGACTGAAACGTTCCATTAACTTAACGATAAACTAGAAATGTTCCTCAGAATTGGGGTGTCTTTACAGGGCAGGGTTCTGCTGCCATCTAATGGATGCAAATCATGCTGCAAATATTCACGACTATTACTGTGCAACTCATCAATATTCATGAGCCTCCAAGTGAAAGCACATCCATCCATCCATCCATTATCCAACCCGCTATATCCTAACTACAGGGTCACGCACAGTGACGTTTAAATGAGAAGAACTGAAGCTGAACCTTAAGATTTATTGCATGATGGTGATGCATACGATTGGACTGTCTTGACATGCCCGCTGAATTTTATCATGTGAAGTGTCACCACAGTGTGACAGTAGCTCCATGACAAAAAGGAACACGAGGGGCGCGTCAGTCGTGTAAATCAGGCATTGAGATTCTACCCCTTCATGCAAAAAAATATAAGAAAGGAAACAGGCGTCTAGTGTCCCAATTGTGCTGACTGTTTGAAAACAGCCATTTATGTCTTGTAGAGCCCAAAATCTAACAAGGAACGCCTCAGTGGCCCTTAACAGGCCATTGTTTCTTGACAGCCCCCCAGTTTTGACTCTCTAAGACAAGAAAGGAAACAAAAAAAAAACCTTGTGGGGAGCAGGTGGAAGAAATATTAGAAAAGGCAATTCAAAGAGAGACCCCTTTCCAGGTAGGCTGGGTGTGCAGTGGGTGTCCCAAAATTAGGGTTAGGGTTAGGGTAGGTAACAAAACACGACAGCCTTGAGTGACCAAGTGGCGACCCTCAAGACAAAACTCAAGAACAGATGACGTCACTCGCTCGATACACAACTATCACGTATGAGTAGAGTCTCCTTAACGTACAGCAGGCGTGTACTGAAGGAGCATCGGCACAGCGCTGAACGCTCGACCGTCCTCTCCTGCCAGACTTGTGTCGACGTTTTCATTTCTCTTACACGTCTTTTCCAGGGGTAAACATATTGCTAGGGAGGGTTAATGCCACACGTGGTGACCATGAAGGGAACCCAATGGAGGCACTTTAGGACCCTCACATGTTGACTTAGCTGCCCTTTTGGATGTTTGGCTCAATGAGGACTGTCACCCTCCAGCCTGCTTTCTTCTCATCAGAACTTTTCTTCTCTTCTTGTATTTCAGTTGCAGCTTCAACAGAAGACAAGCCTTCTAAACCTACTGGTAAGTGAGGGTTTCCTTCCTAGCAGTTCAGGGCAGCAGCCTGCTAAAAAGAGCTGGAGGTCCTCAGGCTTAACCAGGAGCGGACTGGGTCTCAAAACTGGCCCGGGCATCCTTCAGCGAGTGAGGTGACGAGATTGATATTCACTGTGATGAGTCGCTACTCGCTATGAGCCTACGACATGAACTCTCTCTAAACTGTTGCCAAACTTAAACTGTACACTCTTGTTTAGACACAACTTCAAATTCGACGACATGCTTAGAAATAAAATTGAATGAAGAATACAAATGTAGTAACACGGCTTACAGATCATTAGGGTACACGTCAAATGCCAATGTCATGTCCAAGTGCCAGTATACCCTATAGGCTCGTAGCTTACGCAGTTCGCTGCTTTCAGCAGCCACATCATCAACAATAAAGCCAAGTAAGTGATTACAGGTATGAAACAATTATTTTCAACTCAATAGTCAAACGGCTCATTTAGAATGAATAAATGATAACCGAGGTGATAATGAAAACCTCACCTGACTGAAACGTTCCATTAACTTAACGATAAACTAGAAATGTTCCGTCCTAATATGAACACTTCCTACCCTGTGCTTTATAACTTTATTTCTTCACACTAATAATCGCAGCTGAAAACCACTAATTATTGATGACGCTGACAACCAGAGAACAATAAAACGCATTATACCTAATCTAAACTAATTATTAGTACCGAAGAATTGAAATACTGGAGATGAGATCAAATAAATTGCAGTAATGTATGTGGTAACCGAAATGTAGCGGGATCGAAACAGAAATCGGCAAAAGACAGTTTTGACCAAGTATTTCACTGCAACGTTGTGTACTGACAACTAAAACAACCTGATGACGTAACACGGTATATTATGGAGGACAATATAAATCACAGTACTGGACAGATAATGTTTAGAAGCTCATTTCATGAAACTGCCGGCCCATGACCAGACCAGAGCCCGCGGTCCACCGGGCATTGCCCAAATGCCTTACTCGCCAGTCTGCCTCTGGGCTTAACTTGCAACATGAGAGAACAGGGCAGACAATCCCAATGGAGGGAGCCTTTGGAGCAGGAAGACCACCTGCAGGAAGCCACGGGTTCGGCGGCTTTGGGGTGATTGAGGAGACTCCCACCCTGTGTCCGTAACATTCATTCTCTGGAAGGTGAGGCCAATGCCCAGTGTGTCCATGTCCAAGTGTCCTTTTAACTCCACTGATTCAAAGGGATAGCCACCAAACTCAGAAAACACATGGCCACCAGAGCCCACCTTCACACCCTTGAACTAACGAGGTGAGGGTCACAACCTTAGTGAACAGCAGCCTCCATCTGTCTGCTCTTGAGTCGGCTGAGCCCACCGCACATTTGCCCCAGTCTGTCTCACACTCACATGTATACTGCTGGCACTGCCCAATGCCTCCTGTGCCCTGGCTGTTGGCATCTGCAGGATCTCTGAACCAGCAGGCACCTTGTCATGACATGTAATGAAATGCAGGAAATCTCTCAACCACATAAACTGAAATTCTACAAAGGAAGATTTAATTTAAAAAGAAGACGTTGACCAACAAAACAAACAAAAGCCACCAATCAGAATCAAACAGTGTGGACAGGTAGGTAGGTGACTCGGCGGCCCCTTGGCTTTCACTTAAGCCTCTGCTAATCCAGAGATGATAGTCACGCCATGTCCAGGAGGAACATCAAGGTCATCAGTCACCAGAGTCAAAGGACTCGTACTGAGACCACCAAGCCCTGCATGCTTAGACAACGACACGTTTGACACATAGGAGCCAATTTGCAGGTAAGCACGGTGGTCTTGTTCCCAGAGCACCTGCTACAGTTTTCTCTTCTGTAAGTATTAATGTGAACCTTTCAATCAGCCCTGCAGTGGGCTGGCGCCCTGCCCGGGGTTTGCTTCCTGCCTTGTGCCCTGTGTTGGCTGGGATTGGCTCCAGCAGACCCCCGTGACCCTGTAGTTAGAATATAACGGGTTGGACAATCACTGACTGACTGACTGACCTTTTAATCAGCTTTTGTCTTTGACAGGTTCAACGAATTCCCTGATGTGTTACAACTGCACTACTAAAGAGAATAAGCCAGAGGGAAAACACGATCTACATAACTGCTCAAAGGAAGAAACGATGTGTGGAGTGTTTGTAATCCAGAATATTACCAGTAAAGGTAAAAAAGACAGGAAAGCGGCCTGCAAACGTCCGAGTCTCGACATCTCAGACACGTTCATGATGGTGTGCAGTCGGGGGGGCACCACGTGTGTCTGGCACTTAAAAGGCAGCTGGGGTGGGTTTGCTCTCAATCACGGTGTCTACTGATTCTGCACAGGAAGTTCTATTCTTAAGTGTGCCATTTTTTAGACATTTTTAAACATCTCATTCTTGTTCTTTTGCCTTTAAAATGGCAAACGTGAAACAAAGCTGTAAAAACGAGTCCAATACGTCGACCTTCAAGCCTTGAGTTTTCCCAGAGTGTCAGTTCATGTCTTGTTTTTCTGAAAACGCAGGCACATCATTCTGGGATTCTGCTGTTTTTAAAGAAGTCTGCCTGTCCTCTTCACCTCGCTGCCCATCCGCCTCTGTGGTTTCCTTTTAAGGGGGGCTACAAGGGGCGACCAGGCCCCCCATCTACACAAAGCAATCACCAGAAAACATTCTACTGTATGTGTGCGCTAAGATTTTGGGTCTTTGTGGTGTTTTTGTTTTTCTGAACGTTGTTATTCTTTTTTCTTGCTATTATTTTATTCTTTCCTTAGGCTTTGAAAAGTGTAGGCCGCAGTTTTACTTTGATTTTGATTTGGAATGAGTTATTTTATGAATGCAAAACCTGTAATGCGACGTTGCTGGTTTTTGATGAGAGCCGCCATTTCAGCTTTGGTTGCTATGACGCAGGTAGCCGTTGCTAGGGGAGTGTCCTAGAAGTCAGATCACATGACGCGCTTTAAGTCAGCGGCTTGTGTCTCCCTTCATGTCCAAGTCTGTGGATGGCCTTTCTAAAGACACCCTTGATTTTCATTTGCTGGATTTGCTTCTTTAATAAATCAACTTTGATTTCCGCATTGGGAGTTGGATTTGAATTCTTTAAAAGTATTTATGGTTTTGTCTCCAGCTAGTCTTCTGGTAGATGTTTCACCTTTCAACTCCTGGTCCTTTTCTTAGCCGCTTATGCACTGAGTGGGTTTTGGATTTTTTGTGTCTAAATTACAGTCCAAAAATAAGCAGTCAGTACTCACTTATTGCTATAAAAAACTGCAAATGGCTGAGACATAGTGAGTGCAACATCTCAGATTCTGAAAAGAAGTATTTATATGAATGGACACCTTTGTTTCCACCAATGGTAGCCCTGGGCACAGAGCTGGTCATGCAGTCACACACACACACGTCAGGGTCTCTCAGGTGGCAGTCACTGGTCACGAGCACAAGAGGCTTGTTCACGGTATAATCGATCGCCACTGCCACCGAACGAGACCCAAACCCCCACCTGAAGGCCACATTTTAAATTTACAAATGGGATAATAAAAATCCTTCTGCGGTGGGATGGCGCCCTGCCTGGGGTTTGTTTCCTGCCTTGTGCCCTGTGTTGGCTGGGATTGGCTCCAGCAGACCCCATGACCCTGTAGTTAGGATATAGCGGGTTGGATAATGGATGGATAATAAATACCCCACAGCACAGCTGATCCCATTGTGGATTATACTGTGACCAAGCCACCTTGTGCTCACAATGCAGCGACGTGGGTGATGTGATACTATGACCTTCAACTAGGGGGTCCTCACATGAAACCTCTAGAGGCTCGAGTACAGCATGGCACCACTGCCTGGACTCTGAGATGAAGCTGAAAGAGCGCTGCCCAGTAAACTAACATGGAGAATGTGAAGCAGACAGCGTTTGGACGCCTGAACTGTAAAACACCAAGAGCAGTGCTCACAAATCAAGTGTGGCCTCAAAGCCTTCATCAAAGAGTCAAAACTGTGATCAGAGTCAAGCTTTGAGCGTAATAAGTGGCTGTCACAGAAGCCATTGACTTCCTGTCTTTTGTGCACAGCTGTGACGTCTATTATGACTGGCCAATCACAGACAACTGAGTGTCATTTGAATGGGTGGAACCTCAGCTGTCCAATGGTGATGAGCCTTTCACTGTACGCGATATCTGATGACTCAGCTGTGCTGTGCTGTTCGCTTTGAGGTTTGCGTGTGTAAATCACACATTTTATTAGTGAAGATATTTGAAAGATGACACCCTTGGGTGTGTAGAAACGCCATTATTGCTTTTGATTGACATGTGGGTTTATTGCAATGTACACAAATAATGTTGAAGTGTGGCGGAGTCCTGCTGGTGGGACACCACGTACATGAGTGACTACGCTGCCCCTGTGACCTGACAGCTTTAGTCTGTGGCAGACCACCATGTACAGCATATACAGGGTTAATGCTGGCATTATACGTTCAAAAATAAAAAGTACTGTTTGGTGAAAAATGAGTTCTTCTAATGGCGACTTCAGTGGTTTAACGTCTGCCTTTGTGTCTGAAGCCAGCAGTGTCACCCGTCCTGCTCGGAGTCTCCTCACGGCAAACTGCTTTGATGGCTAAACATTCAACCAAAGGGGTCTTCATGTCCTAGTCGGAGTTGTCTTGTTTGCTGCCTGCAGTGGTAGTCTTATATTTGAGGCTTATATTGGTTTTATGGTTTTCCATTACACTGGACAGTCTATGCCACACTGTGTATTGGGATTTCCATGCCCATTTACCCCTGTGCTTACTGATGCCACTTGACCGCGTTCTCTCAATGCAGCGTGGCGTTGTGTAGGTGAGGTTCAGTTTGCTCTCGTGTTGCTTGTGTCCTGCCAGGCACATTTACTGGGAATTACAATGTTCATTGTATTATTGTGAGTTTTATTTCTATTGTAATCACACATCCGCCCTGCACTTGACCACCCAGTGCCCCTACTAAATTTCATCTCGTGCCATCCCTGATGTAGTGTAAAATTATTTCCAGGATTTTCGAAAAATGAGCCGCCTTTGTATACCAACTCATTTGCATGTGCCCATCCACACTCTGTCTTACACCAATTTGGAGTTTCCAATTCAGCTAACCTGAACATTTAGAAGGAAACGCCACCCAAACAAACGCCAGGCATGAGGTCCACTCCGTGTGCCAGTGAAGGACATTAGTGGTGCCAATCCTGTAACGGCTCTGCCTTCACCTTCTCCAACAGCATCAGACACTTCTGTGCTTTCAGGCTCTTTCACTCCATCCATAATGTTGAACTGGGATGTGCCCTGGGAAACCGTGCCAGGGGTCAGTGGTGACTCACCTGGCACCTGATTAAACACAGAAGGCCTGTCTTGTGAAACTGAAGCCTTCGCTCCGTTAAGCTTTCTGTTCACATTTGCACAACAGACTTGTAGCCCCCATTTGAAGCCACAAGTACAAACTCAGCCGTTTTCAAATTGTACAAAAAGGCTTTACTTAGGAATAGAGTGTCCTGGAGCAAATAAATAAATACTGTGACTGAGAAAAAGAAGTAACTTCCACTTCAAAAACTGTTTTATAAAATGTTAGGTTTTCATATCATCTTCCCTCCAAGTCTTATTAGATTCATTCTGCTTTGGCGCTTGTGAACACGTCATGCATGAAGAAAGGAAAGCGCAGGTTTGGTCTTAGAATATTTCACCCAAAACTGCTATGCGTATATATATATATATATATTGCTATTTATTAATACATATTTTTGTTACTTACCTCATGCTATTTGTAGTAATGGCCAGTGTTTCCAGGCAGAGTGGAGTGAACAACAGCAAACCAAATCAAAAGGCCCATCATTCATGTCAGGATCATTTAGAGGAGACACGCGTGAAAGACGAACCACTCTGAGTTGGCGCACACTGAATGCCAGTCAAGTTTATGAACGGCTTATGCATTTTTGTGTTGTGTGTTAAAATGTTTAATGTCATGTGCGTGGAGTCCCCTGAAATTCTCACGACTATTGAGTGGCATCATGTGACTCTCAAACGGCTGTCTTCCTGGCCTGACGAAGGTCAGAAGACGTTCATAAAAGCAGCTTGGAGGAGATGGAGGACTTGGTTAGCAATGACTGTCGTCTTGACGTCTGATGTGTTAGATACGGTGGTGCACGCCTAGCTTAGAAGTAACCGCCTGTAACCGGAAATCTGCAGGCAAAGAGACGAGCAACTGAAGCAAAGCTTTATGGGATAGTTTGGATTTTTAAATCTGAACTGCAAACAGCAGTCATCCTCCATTGTGACTGAAAGTAACTTTAAGTTCATTCATCTCTTTAAAATGCAAGTCTGCCATCATGAATAAGTGGGCTCTTACTGGCTAATATCTTCTTCTTTTTCAGATTATACTGAGTCAGTCAGTTATAACTTTTCCTGCACATCTAAAGACCTCTGTGACGTTTCCTTCACCTACATCAGAGACAATAAGAATGTTACTGTAAGTTCAAACTGCTGCGCCACGAGCTCATGTAACACTGAAGGTAAGGACAAGTTCAGCTGCACCTCCGAGTTTCTGTTTCGAACGCGCTCTTCTGCCAGGTTGGCATTTGGATTGCTGAAATATCTCATAACGACAGGGTCATGGAAGTGGGCCCTCATGGGAGACCTCCACACTGGCAGATCGGTGGCAGAAGATACACACCTTTAGTAGCAAAATAAACTGCAGGGAGGGACACACAAGTACCAGTTAAGAGAATTCAGATGTGCTGCGGACTGAGCAGGTGCCTTGAACCCGTGTCTGTCTCACCCGCCCACCTACTTCGTCTCTCCCTACAGACGTTAGGGTTAGGGTTCTGTATGGCAGATAACTGCTGTGTCTTTAATTTGTACAAATCGCATGTGTTGTTGTGATATTCTTTCACTGCCATTGTGTTTACTTGGGTGCCACTGTTTGTGTCTCCTGTCATGACGGCAGTGAGGGGCACATCCAGATATCATAACTACATCAGTGGATCTTCCAACTGTGTTAGGGGCACATCCTCAGGGGTCATGCCTCCTGGTGACAACGCGACCCGGTAAAAGGTCGCCGCTCAGAGATGTCCGTCCTCATCTGGATTTGCAAACAGAAGCCCATTTTTAAAACTCCTTGTTTTTCATTTGCTGTGTGCTTCAGTTTTTAAATGTGGTTTCGTCGCCCCTTTTGCTGTTGATTGACCTCCCAGTTTAGACTTTCCTTTTTGTTTTCCAGTCACCTGCACCCTGAACTCCTGACTGGCGTGTGTTGCACTTGAGCCTCCATGTGAGGAGCAGACAGTTTAAGTGACCCTGAGTGGCCTGAAGTCAGTTAAATGGGATTTTATAAAAGAGCAGTCAGGCTGGCCAGGCCACTAAACACGAGCAAAGAGGACAAGCAGACCTTCAGGAATCGTAACAGGCAAAGTTCAAAGGCTAAAACGCTAAAGTCATCACTTCAGAGACAAGTCACCTTCAGCCAAGGAGTCGCCACCATTAATGATGACATCTTGTCCAGATTTGGTTAGTGCTTTATGTCCCTGCTCTGGCCTCCCAAGACCATGAAATTTGATCAAGCAGGTCCGAGAGTGACGGGATGTGTTAGTCCGTATGTGTGGACCTCTGCACAGTGGTGGTCAACGATGAGAGGCCAAGAGCCAGTACGTCCCAGTATCAAGGACTGTTGTTAAAGACATAATTAATAATAACAGAAAGAAAGAAAGAAAGAAAGAAAGAAAGAAAGAAAGAAAGAAAGAAAGAAAGAAAAGTCAGTCTAGGAGAACCTAGAGAAGTCTGTGGGTTACAAAGATCTAACAAAAGGAGGGAAAAGCCTGTGGGACAAAAGCATTTTGAGCAGGGAGCCTTCAGCCAGCCCCCCACACAGTGATACCCCATCTTGGTTTACAGGTATAACTGATGGATCTGCATCTATCTACAGAAGCCGTCCAGCAGACCTTCCTCCCATCTACTCTGCTTTTGTTTCAGTCCCCCACCCTTTAAGCGTAAACCTAAATCACAATCCCTACAATTTCCTTCTCTCATGGGAGTCACCTCGGTATCCTCCGTAGTATCTATGGGTGCTCAGCAGCCTAAGACTAACATTTTTTTATTTCTTTCTTCCCTCAGTAGAGCCTGCATGTCTCTCCCTTTTCTAACGTTGGCCATCACCAAGAGGCAGTCAAATCTGTCCCTGAGTGCTGTCACCTCTGCTAACCTCTTTATCTCACAGGGCACACACCTGAGCCTGAAGGCAGCTACCAGTGCCATGTCGGAGCCCATGACAATAAAACCCAACAGATGAATTGTGCAAAGGGACAAGATCGGTGCTACAAAGTTCACAGTAAGTCTAATGTGCCTCGACCAAAGGGGACCAACGAGGGGGGACAATGTGACTGATGGCCAAAGAGCCGGAATATCCTGAATGACGTCTGGTGTTTGTCCTGCAATCTTAATGACAAATGACTCTTCAAAGAGTAAGGGACACACAATGAGCTCCGGCCACTGGTGTTGGGAATGTCTTACACACTAAGCCTGGTGGTCTTTCAGGCTCCTGGACTTCACAGCTTTAGGTGGGTAAGCAGATGTACTTCATGTTGTGTTCTTTATGTCTTCACAAGTCATTAGACGTGGTCATTTATTTAGTGTTTGAAGAGGTTTGAAGGCGAGGTGGTCCCAGTGCCATAGATTGGTGATGTGTTGTGTGTCATTTAGAACATGCCAGTCAGAATTTCACTGCCCATATTACGACCCTATAAACCTGCTACACTACACCTTTCACCTCTGTCTCTCTGTTATATAGCGCCTTTTACAGCTATCTATCTATCTATCTATCTATCTATCTATCTATCTATCTCTCTGTTATATAGCACCTTTCACATCTATCTATCTATCTATCTATCTGTCTGTTATATAGTGCCTTTCACATCTATCTATCTATCTATCTCTCTATCTATCTATCTATCTATCTATCTATCTATCTATCTATCTATCTATCTATCTATCTATCTATCTATCTATCTATCTATCTATCTATCTAAGCATGGCACCAGACAGGTGACGTGTTACATGTTGATCAGCGCGTTGAAGTCAGCATTTCATTGTCGTCTGCACACAGGACAGTAAGAACCTGCAAACGGGAGCATCGACTTCACTGCCATTGGGATTTTTCTGCTCATTTGGAAACATTTGTAGAAACGACCAGTCAGACCAGTCAGTATGGCCCTCAAGTCACTGGTCCACCTCAGTATTTAGTGTTGTCAGCAATAAAGCAAGGGGCACTTAAATGAATATGATAAAGGGAACTTAAGTATTTAAGGTTATGGCAGAGAACAGAAATAGTAATAGTAATAACAGGACAAAAGAATGTACAACTAACTAAAAACAAATAAATCAATTACAAGTTAGAATGACACAACAATCATGAAATTAGTAAACATAAAACCCTGTAGCCTTGTGAGTCCCCTCGTCACAGCATACAATGATGGTGACACAAGATGTGCAGCTACAGCACAGGACCACAAAGCAGGCAGCCGAGTGGCAGTTCAGGGTGACCTGATGGATTGTGGGCCAAGCAGCCCAGGTGAGGCAGTGACAGGACCAGGCAGACTTGTCGATGAAAGGACAGCCACGGAAATGCCAGGGAGAACAGGGGGATCTTCAGCCTGAATTGAAGCGACTACCTGGGGATGGGAGCCACAGAGCTGAACAATAGAAAACAAAATTTCAACTCCAGTTCATAGCAGCCCTTAGCTAGTGCCCTTCATGGAGTACAGAGCCCAGGACCCCTGACACAGATTCACAAATCTAACATGACAGCAGCAGAACACAAACAATGTCGACATTTACATACAACCCTAATTCCATAAAAACTGGGGGAGTAAGGAAAAATCCATCCATCCATTACCCAACCTGCTATATCCTAACTACAGGGTCACAGGGGTCTGCTGGAGCCAATCCCAGCCAACACAGGGCACAAGGCAGGAAACAAACCCCGGGCAGGGTGCCAGCCCACCACAGGGCACACACACCAAGCACACACTAGGGACAATTCAGAATTGCCAATGCACCTGACCTGCATGTCTTTGGACTGTGGGTGGAATCGCACACAGACACGGGGAGAACATGCAAACTCCACGCAGGGAGGACTCAGGAAGTGATCCCGGGTCTCCTAACTGTGAGGCAGCAGTGCTGTATGGAAAAATGCTAATTAAAAGTAAAAAGGAGTGATTTGTAAATTCTGTTCCTCCTGCGTCCCTTTCATCCATTATACTTATACAGCCATGAACTTGTAATCTGAGCAGAAAGTGCTATGGTGTGCTGCCAGAAAACGCAGGGGCGACCCCTGGATGGCCACATATGCTGCTCCCCAATCTGAACGCGTGATGTTTGGCTGAGCTCGATACGGTGAAGCCTTAACTGGCATCCATGGATGCAGTGGTGAATGGCACAGCCAGTCATGATATTAAAAGAGCGTGATGTCTGAGAGATTAGCAGTGATGTGCACTCACAAGTGAACGTCTGCCTTGCTGTACCTTCATGCACTGAGATTTGATCGGATTCTTTGAGTCTCATTAAGACATTGTGGGTTGCAGAGAGCGTGATGCCCCAAAGTGTACCAATTTGTCTTTGCGGTGTGCTGCTCTCAAAGTATAAGATTATTCGCTGACGCGTCTGCTGGCAACTCTTCACTCTTGATGGGCTCGGCCTGTTTTGGAGGGTCCTGATGTACTGGAACACAATGGCCTCACTGGTTTCCCATCACCTTGTTATTTCAACTTGTCACATCGTTATTTGTCCTAAACTGCTCCTGTCGCCAGTTTTGTGGAATGAGTTGCAGGCCTCAATTTCCGAATAAACGTACATCTTCAAAAACCACAGCAGCAGATTGGGCACAACATCAAATGTCTTTGTTTGAATACAAGTCCACGTCCACGTCACTCACGTTTGCTTTTATTAGCGTTTTGTTTGTCCCGACTGTTTCGGAGTTGGGGTTGCACATCAGCACACAGACAGATGCGGTCGCCCTCAGTCGTAACCTCAGTGAGTTCTCGTTCTCTCACGCTCACCTCATGCAGTTCAGGGTCACAGGGAGTCCTGGCAGGGAGCAGCACATGCCCGGGCACCAGGCATGCTTTGTGGGGCCCATTCACACACACACACACACACACACACACACACACACACACACACACACACACACACAAACACACACACACGTGGACCTGCAGTCAGCAAACAACCGTAAGCAGCACATCCACGGGGATGAAGGAAGAAAACCTCACAAAATACGAGAAGGACAGTCCACCCAGAAATAGGGCAGGGACACTGGGGCTGCTAACTGCTATGCCAGCCTAAGCAGAGTCATTATAAGATGAATTCTTGCTAACATTAAACTTCTGCCCCGGAGGAGTAGAAAACAAAAACTTGGTGCCATTCCTAGAGCAATTAAAACAAAAGATGGCACACACAAAGAAGTGGTGGTCAACCTGAAGCATTAAATGTTAATAAAGTGGTAAACTTAAAATGCCTTGGGGGTCCAGGGATAGTTGGAACAGATGAGGAAATAAAATTCCCAAGAATCAGCTGATATTCTTAAGGAACAAAGACACCCAATCGGGACTATCAGCATATTTTTTAACAAAATGGATGGTCTGATGATTGATTCCAAGTATGTCAGCTGCTCCTTGGGACCACCATAACAGGCAAGGCCAACTGGCCGTCCATCACACACTGAGCCAAACTCCTTGGCTCCTGTCAATGCCAGCACTGCCGACGTCTGTGCCCGGGTATTTCCTGCTCCACCCTCTTTGCTCTGGTAAGACACGTTGGCTCATTTCCTCACCTCACCTCCATGTTTAATCCACACATCTTGACATGGCCAAGCCCCATAAGTGAATGTGTGGCCAGTTCTCTGTCATCAGGACATTGTGGGGACTTTAACACTTGCTATGGCTTGAGACACAAGTGCCACTAAATACATGGCTAGCCCAGCTTTTCAAAATGAAGGACTGATTAATGAGTGGGCGCCATTTTCAAGGCTAACTGTTTTCCTCCAATTGTTTTCTACTCTGCAGCTAAAGAAATGGGAGAAGTCCGAGGATGTGCCTCTGAGAGCGCCTGCAATGTCCGCAAAATCTTCAATTTGTATTATGGCACCAAACAGGAAACGGACATTAAATGCTGCAATCACAATCTCTGCAACGGCGCAGCACAGCTGGGATGGAGCGGCCACCTCCTGGTTCTTCTTCTTGCCCCTGTTTTGCTCCTCCGACTCTGCTAGACTCGTCTTCATCATTTAATGCCATCCTGAAGACAGTGCTTGGGCTTCATCGCGTGTAACTTCAGGGCTTTTCTCTCAGACACGCTCACTTATGACATGAAAGCCTTTGATGGAGGTGGCGTGTCTGACTGGCCTGTGTGCTTCATTTGCCTTAAAATGATTATTTACAGGGAGAGCTAAAAAGCTGCTTGTTAATTAAAAATGCAATTGTGTTTTGTCGCTGACCCTGTGGTCCTCCTGCTCTTTGACACGGCAGGCAGGCCTTTTGTATTGTGAGTTGGTGACCGGCCTCGTCCTCCAAAATAAAAGGCCACTTTCATGATGCACTGCACGTCCACTCAGTTTTCTGTTTCTTTTGTGACACAAAGCGCTCCACTGGGGTCCAAGTCGGACTTTACTGCTTTAAGTTCTGTTCCTGCCTCACATCTCAGGCGCCTCATGAATGGGAATGCGTTGCTTTTCCTGTGGTCAGCACTGCTGTCCCATGGACCATCTCTGTAGGCTTTGCATGTTCTCCTTGTGTTCACCCAGGCTTTCTGATTAGGGCACAGTTCTGTTTTGCCAGGGGTGAAGGCAAAGACCAGAAGAGCTGAATGGGAAAGCAAGAGGTCCAAACTGGGAGAACTGGCATTTCAGAGAGAGCCAAAACACCAGGTCACGTTGATGTGAAGCTTTGAAACGCAGATGAATTGCTAAACCAAACCCTAAAGCAAAAGTCGCAGTTCAATACTTGAAGTGTAAAAGTGGGGCGAACATCATAAAGGTGGGCCACTAGAGGACACTGTGGCTGTGGGGGGCTGCCAATTTGGCGCTGTGGTGTGAGGAGCCTGCAGAGAACTCTGGCGCCACCAGGGGGAGTTCCTCAGGGACTGGGCAGCCCAGAAGGACCAACAAGGTGGCACCCAGAAGAGTTCCTGGGCTGGCCTGGAGCTTGAAAGCCCCTTTCAATGGGGACACTGAGAGCTTGCAGTGATGGCCAGAGGAAGTGGAGAAGAAGGGAGAGAAAGAAAAACCTGTGAGGTGAACGGAGCGAGGGGTACTGGGCCGGTGGAGCGGCCCCCCACAGGCAGCCGGACATTCTCAGGAGGCTCAGTCTTCGTCTTTTGTCCTCTTTTATGCAGTTTAATTTCTTTGCTCTTTTTGTTTGCTTGATTTTTTTTTTATTAATATTACTTTGGTAGTCCCTGTCGTTATTTGGGTGTTCAGTTCCTCATCACCACCTAAAGTGCACAGAAGCAGAAAATGGTGTGGACATTAAAAAAAAGGAATAGAGAATGTTGTGATTCTTTAACTGCAATAATCCACAATCCTGGGGGCATCCACAGCCCACCTTACCAGAGTCACACCAGTGAACAGCAACGACAGCAACAACCGTGAAGAAATCAGCCCACAAAATGGCGCCACAAAAAGACGTGAAATATTTGTAACCTTTATAAAGCAGTGCTGAAGGTAATAATAAAGAAAAATGAATTCCTCATGGGGTACATGGAGCACACAGAAGTGGTGCAGAAAACAGAAAGAGCGCAAATCAGAACAAGTCAGGCCACAGGCTGTAAGGTTGTGAACAGCATTTAACATAAGAAGCGCCACGTGTGCGAATGTGCAGCATAAGGCGTTTGTAGCCCAAGTGTACCTGTGTGTCCTCCTCTTGGCCATCGTAGTACCGCCACTCTTCTGAGGAGACACACCAGAATGAACTGCAGCAGACCAAAGCTCCTTCAGACGTCCACCGATGCTCTAAAGTCTCCACCCCATCCAGCGCATTCCTGCCTTGCACCAAACGATGCCAGGATGGGCACCAGCTACTTACTGCCAGTCCAGTCCTGGATCGAGCAGGTTAGTAAAGCACCTCTGACCTGTGAGGAAACCTTCTGGAACTCATCCTTTACCAGTGACGATTCTCTCAAACTTCAGTCCAAAGCATGGAAGATTGATATTTCTTTCTTTCAAATAATGAATTGAGATTAACGATGGAAATTGACGTTTACATCGCAGACTATTGTATTGATCCGAGGGCGCAGGAGTTGAGGGAGTGGAATGAGCCTCCTTACAGGCTCTTAAAAGGGCCGCTGGTACCATGTGCTCCCGGGCGCTGTGTCCTTAGGCTGTTCACTCGTACCACCCAGGTCCACGTATTCTGTATATCTCTGCAGCCCACAGGCTCCACACTGGAGCTCCAGGTAGGTGGGCTTGACTCCAGTGGGCACCGACTGGGTCCATCTGCAGACCTCCATAGCCCCCCACACACTTACGCTATGGTTAGGAGTGGGGCTGTGGGAGGCTGTCTGACTCAAATAATGCCAAGTAATGTCGAGGTGCTCGGAGCTCCGGGCTGCACAGATGCCACACTCACTTTGCTCACCGAGGGTCAGAGGCAACCTGCATTGGTACACTACTGTGGCACTTCTGCCGAAAAGGAGGATGAACAGAGCGAGAAACCGGCAGCACTCAGCACAGCTTTGCCATACGACGTACGTACCAAATGGCCACAGATGATACCTTTGAGACATGTAAAGATAGATCACCGTGGAAACGTGTCACCCATACTGACATGTGCATTTATTACAGCGGTTCAATGACAATAATGACGATTGTTAGGAGATCAAAATGAACACATTGAGCGCACCTGCCCGAAACGATGCGACCACCCAGGGCTTCATCACCTGCATACGGGTGCTGCTATGATTTAGGACACCACCAGATGTCGCTGTTTCCAAAGCTTTGCCGCTGAGATGTCGAGAGGTTTTTTTTTCTTAATAAAATTCTTAATAAAAATGAATTATGCTTTGTGTTCCTTCTGAAATCGCCCTCGTTTAATTATTTCTTTTTGTCCTGCACCTCCTGAATCTCACGCGTCAGACTTGTCTGGATATTTTTGGTGTTTCTCCCCTATTTTTTACCTTATACACCCCCCAAAAAATCCAATTATTTATTTATTTGTTTTTTTTTTTTGTTTCCTCTCTGTTTTTCACTCTCTAGACCCCAAAAACTCTCATTTTTAGGCCCTGTTTGGACCAAATTCAGTGCACCATTATGATAAAGAGTAAACCAATAGGTATCTGTCTTCAGCCAGAATGATCGGAAGGACCTGAAGTTGCACGGGACACATCCACCGACCCGGATATAAAGTGTCAATGTTACTGTGACAGATGTCTGGTCACCTTACAGGTAATCTAACCTAGACACCATTTAAATATCCGACTACGCCACCCAGTTTATTAAGAGACTGGGAACTCCTGAAATTTACCAATAATAGCACACAGGTCTCTTTAAATTAGGCGGTGAGTAAACACACAATGAAAGACACAACAGTAATTTCAGGTGAAGCAACAGTAACTTCTATTACACCAGACAATAACAAGGACATTAAAAAGATAAATGAACATAAAGTCTAACAATATCAAGAATGAACACACAGTCCACATTCTAAAAGTCCATCAAAAACAGAATTGGAGGATACAACCTTTAGTGGTGCAGAGTCCAGTCTGTGCACTGTTAACCCCAACAATTAATCGTCCAACTGTCCACCGATGCACTCTGTTCACTGGACACTCGTTGCCCAACAGAAGTTTTGTCAAATCGTGGAATCCCAGTCAGCGTCTCCTCGTTGTTCTTTTTCTCCACTCTGCGCTCCTTGTGTTGCTGTGACCTCGGCACGACTCACTTCTCGTCTGCCAGCTTTGCTCAGTGCTTTCATGCAGCTTCCCTCACTCGCTGGACCCACAACCATCTTCTTGTGGCGCTGTCTCTTCCTCCCTCGCTCGAGGTAAGTGTTTCCATCCGTGTCCCTCACGTCACACCAGCCTCGTACCCCAGTCTGCCAGTGAGCTCCTGTGCTCTCTGCGAGTCTTGGCAGCGTTCTCAGTGGACTGTCCCTCTCCTTGCCTTCTCCTGCCCAGAAGCTTAAATCTCCTTCAGTCCCTGCAATTATCAGTTCTGGACAATCGGATTAAACAATGGCATATCTCAATTTCCTGAGTTTAACAAACGATGAAAACACAAGTTAACAAAATGTATTATTACCAACCATGAATGAGAACAGATCTGCTGATTAGAAGCCAATATTGCCAAACACGTTCATTTCCAAGTCAGGTAAATACAGACATCCTCCAAGGAAGGAGCAGCTCTGTTATCACAACTTGGTATTGTTTGTAATCTCAACCAGCCAAACTTCATAGTGGTGACTCCTTTGCAATCCAGCAAATACCTCCAGTCTGCAGACAGCCTTTTAGCTTCTCACCCCCAGTGCCAACAATGGGTGCCTATTGCCTGTTCATCTGCTGGGTTTTAAATGTAATATTGACATGTTTCTTTTCCCAAGAGAGAAATGGAATGACTCCGTCTACAAAAAATGTCCCCCTCTGACATTACTCCTTTTCACTGAACTCGGAGAAAATGTGGATCGGTAATATGGTCACGTGGAGTGTCGCTTGGTGTCATTTCATGGTCCTGATCCCCAACATGATCATATTTTGATTTTTGACTCTTCAGCCCACTAAGAGCTACTCTCAGAAGGTTCACAATGACAAATGGCAAACCTAAGCGTCAGTGATTACCAATATCAGGTTGTTTTTCAGTTTGGACCTCCATCAGATGGCGACAAATGACAAGTTCGACTAAAATCGAGAGAGTTTAGACGTTCATCGTTTAACTTGAAGCACACATTTCAATATTTTCTGACAAATTTTCATGTTTATGTCCTTCTACCCCGCGAAGCTAACCTTCGTGGCTTGCGGGAGACCTCGGTAGCGTAGCAGACTGAGTCTTCGATGTGTGGAAAGGCACAAAGAGACGGCCACCCCAGTTTTGTGGACTATTTGCCATTTATATTTATTTCTTTATTAATACAACAGTGACGATGCCGCACTGAGCTACACAATAACACTTCATTTTTATCTCTCTATCCCCCAACTCCACCCACCAAATTTCTCCTCCCTTAAATAATCTATCAATTAACTTTATTGGAATTCCCTGACATGAACTCCTGCTTACATTATGAACACCCGAATTAGGGCGGCTTGCGAGAATTCAGACTTTTAGTGACAACACAATACAATAATACAGCAACAGAAATAAACGTCCCCAGTGAAACAAATCTGGAGCAGAAAGTCCGAAAAAGGACGAAAGGCTGCGCTGAGGGTCTCGCCAAAGTTTCCGTTTTCTTTCTTATACTTTAATGATTTATAGCACAATGTCAATTCTTTAATAAAGGTTTAATTTGGAGGCATTTATATCTGTGTTATATCCGGCACTCAACAAATACAAAACCTTCTTGTACGCCATAAGAATCCCGAAGATCCTATCGTGGCTGGTAAAATGGGACTGAGATGGAAACTCTGGATATAACTTGGAACAAATCATTTCAAAATGTGTTACAATTAAGGTTTGAGAAAAACTCTCAATATCCATTACAGAAAATGAACAATTTTTGCGATCAATATTACATCTGCGTCTAAGAAATTCTGCCGCGGGACAGATGGCGTTACATATTTTATTGTGAACCTCCTTGGCTGCTGGAGGCAAAGGGAACCCCAGGAAGTTCCCGCGCTGGTTCGTTAAAACAGATTGACAATCGATGAATTAAGAGAATTTCTGCTGAATGTGTAAAGATCACGAATTACTTTATCTGGCAACATCTTATTTAGAAAATTCTAATCACCCGTCAGTAAAGGTGGAAGACTACGAAATGAACGTAAGACAAAAATCAATCGCTACAGTAGGCTTCGCCGTACCCTTTTCCGCTTATGTGGCGCCTTTTAATGACGTAAGAGCTCAGCCACAGCGCGCATGCGTTTGTTGCGACACATCCTAACTTTCACAGCTGAAAGACGAATGAGAAATCGTGAAACTTTATCATTTCAGTATAATGTCTCTCTCAGATCAACCTGAGAAATGATAGTATTTAAATCGTGTTGTAAGCCTACACTCCTGTTATTCCTGTTATATATATATTTTTTTTTTCCCCCCATTTCCACTGTTGCTGAGTGATGTCATCAAAACACGCAGTTGAGTTTCCGGCTGAGCCTTACGCGCTTTGGTTTCTGGTGGTTCAGCGCGTTATCCTGCGCTATTAATAATTATAAACTGAAATCCGCTTGTTGTGTTGTAATTGAAACACAATTATTAAGAAGCGACCAGGCAGTGTGTTATTACAGAAAAAAAAACACACACACACACGAGCAATTATGCAGTGTGAGCGTGCTCGAGTGGCTTCCATTCTGTAGGATTTAAAAGAGTAAAAGTGGAAAGTTCTGTCTGAGGTGAGTAGAGGGGCCGTGCGCGGAGTTCAGTTTCATTGGCGTAGTGAACAAAAATGAAGCGTAAATGTGAATATGTAATTTTGAGGCGCACTCCATAGTAATTCTTTATATTTATGTGGCGCTCAGTCTCCTCACTACAAAGCAGCAGCGCCTCTTGTACGATTCATATTTAACGCCCAGTTTAAATGGTCAAAGTGCGCTTTTTAGATTTGCTAAGTCACTGAAGCAAGGCAAGAAAGATAATTTAGATTTTAACATAGGGCGCCTCATTCGTGTCGCTGTTACATCATTCAGTAAAACAACCCAGCGTGGGGATGAGGCGTCTTCTTACCATTTGTAATTCTTATTTTGATTTAGAGTATGATTAATATGTTAATGACGGTCAAATATGAAGTGTAACTTGGTGTTACGTTTAACAGGAATTTGTCTGAGAGGCTAAAAACGAGCATCAATAACTGGAAATGGCGGTGAAATCTGGAGAAGAGCGCTTGAAGGAGATGGAGGCAGAAATGGCCCTGTGAGTACATTTTATTTTTAAAAACATATTGTACAGTATATAGTTTTGTGAGAGTGTCTGTGTGTGTGTGTGTGTGTGCACACAATGGCATGCAAAAAGGTGGGCTGCTTGCTTAAAATGGCTGTTACTGTGAAGAGTTAAATGACCAGGAGGTGACCCGACAGGTTTCTTTAATATTTTAAGCAAGATTACATTTTTCGTTTCCTTTATTCACGGGTACAAAGTACCAAAAAAAAAAAAAAAAAAAGGGTTTGAAGCAAAAGTTTAATCCCCCGATATGGTTAGTAGTTAGTGAGACCCCCCTTTGGCAAGCGTCGCACCTTTTTGGAGCCAGCTAAGAGTATTTCAGTTCTTACTTGGGGTCTTTTCGCCCATTCGGCCTTGAAAAAGGCTTCTACTTCTGCTCTTGGGCCGTCGCCTCTTTTGAGATCTCCACACAGATTTTCCATGATGTTTAGGACTGTGTGGGCCTCTTGAGGTGCTCCATTGTAAATTTGGAAGTGTGTTTCAGATGATTGTCGTCTTGCAGGTCCTCTCCCCTTTTTACCTTCAACTGTTTTTACAGAAGGTGTGATGTTTGCTTCCAGAATTTGCTGCCATTTGTTTGAATCTGTTCTTCCTGTACCAGTGACGTGTTCCCAGTGCTACTGGCTGCAAGACAATCCCAAAGCTGATCGATCCTCCGCCATGCTTAATAGTTGGAGATGTCGTCTTTTATATTATGTCACAACAATCTTATTCTGATACACCAAGTGTTGCATTTTGTTTTTATTAAAGACTTGTTTGTCTTCTCCATTTATTTGACTTTTAGGTTTGAACAGGAGGTCCTGGGAGCCCCCGTCTCCATGCCAGCAGTGACAGCTGTGGTGGAAGCAGTGCCCGTGGCGCTGGCTGTACCAACAGTCCCTGTTATTAGGCCTATTATAGCTACCAACACCTACCAACAGGTATGTTTCGTTACTAATTTTACTGCCCAGGATTGTTGATTAGGGTCACTTTCTTGCTTGGTTAGTAATTGTTTCAGCATTTATATTGGCAGGATGAATGTTACATTCTTAATATGTCATACTTACACAAGCAAGACTTCTCTGAGAGTTCATTGTACTGAGAGGGATTTAAAAGTTGCTTTACATTACAGTAGTTGGTTTGAGTCCTCTGTGCTGCACATATGATCAGTAAGCTTGGAGGTAAACGCTGTCCGTACAAATCCGCCTCATTACAAGATGTGCTTTTACCTTGTAGGGTTGTGCCGGTCGGACATTTTATTTTAGTAAAGTAACAATAAGAAGATGCCAGATGGTTATACCAAAGGGGTTAGATGAAGTTGTAAGGAACTGTAAAACTGTCACTTTTTTTTTAAAAAACATTTTAATATATTTTTATTTAAAAAAGTACATGTTGTTTAATTGAAGTGGTGCAGATCAGTAAACAGCAGCCTACAGAATATTCAGAAATATAAAGTGCTTTTTAATCCGTGGGTTGTGTGTTTTTTTTTTTTTCTGTAAACAATAAACTGATGTGTTTGTTCATTCATGTGATTGTTATGCACGTATGCTTCATACCCCTGCACATTGTTGAACATTTGAACTGCTACTGCTTGATTACATTTTACTGAGGCAGAGTGAACTGAGTGAAAAGAAACAATTAAGGTGTGTCAGATTTTACACAAATAAGTTTGTTTCACCTCAGTGAGCTGGTTACCCATCTGCTGGCACAGTCCTGTTCGTTGGTTGTTGAAACGCCTCTTTTGTGTTTTCATTAGTTCAACTTTGACGTGTCTTCACAATCCAGACTCTATGGTCAGCCTTGGTGTGATGATATATTCTGAGGTAGCACAAGTGGCCAGCCATCTTACTCGATGTGAGATCTCTTTAAAGATGTGAGCAGATAAAATCATTTTTTGGCATCAGCATCTATTATCTTTGTCCAGCATCTAACTGAACATCATGTGCATATGGTTGTTCTATTTGACTCTTGGAATTTTATTTAATTCAGAACATTCATTGGGGGCAAAAAAACAAAAACTGGCCACCCCACCTTTACAGTGCAGTGCCATTAGATGCCACCATACAATACTTAGACAGAAGAAAAGTCAACAGCAGCATTTATTTCTATGTCACTTTTTTAATCAAAGGATAAACTGTAGCTCAGAGAGCTTCACAAGATGTCAAAGAAATAATTGCTAGAAAAGACCAACAAATTAAAATTTAGATAAGAATGAGTAAGTAGTGTGTATGTATGTGTGTGTGTGTGTGTGTGTATATATATATATATATGTGTGTTAAAGAAGGTACCAAAAAGAAAAGGAAAAATTTTAAAAATAACGTAACATGGTTGTTAATGTAATTGTTTTGTCATTGATATGAGTGTTGTTCTCATATCTATCTATCTATCTATCTCTATCTATCTATCTATCCACCCGCGCTTGGCAGCGGAGAAGTAGTGTGTTAAAGAAGGAAAGAGAAAGAAAAGGAAGCATTTTAAAAATAACGTAACATGATTGTCAATGTAACTGTTTTGTCACTGTTATGAGTGTCGCTGTGATATATATATATACACACACACACATAGATATAGATATATCTATCTATATCTCTTCATATCTATATACATCTCTTCATATCTATATACATATCTACATATACACATATATATATATATATATATATATATATATATATATATATATATATATATATACACATACCTATCTACATCATATATACACACACATACATACACACACACAAATTATATATATGTGTATGTATGTGTGTGTGTGTGTATATACACATAGATATACTTGTGTGTATGTTTGTATGTGTCCATATGTGTGTGTGTATAGGTTTGGTCACTGAGTTAACGTTTTAAGAAGTACAGGTACATTGAGCACTACTGGAGTGGTTTCAGGTAAACTACATTTTAAAGACTGTGTAACACAACAGGTAAGTAACTAACAGCAGCTAAAATATATATGGATCATCTCGGTAGTAGATCCCTTTTGAAAGGCGCTACACGACGGCTGTGGTATAGAAATTACATTTTCTATGTGAACGTTCAAATTTGTGCCTCTGGTAATGTGCCTTACTGGCATTTAAAGAAAATTAGTTTTGTGTCCTCTGCAGTGTTAAGAGAGAAAGGCTTTGGTTTGGGATAAAAGGAAAAAAGGTGTAAAGAAAGGAAAGTTGCCTTTTTCTTTTATATAGTACTAGCAAAATACCCGCGCTTCACAGCAGAGAAGTAGTGTGTTAAAGAAGCAATGAAAAAGAAAAGGAAACATTTAATAATGTAACATGATTGTCAATGTAATTGTTTTGTCACTGTTGTGAGTGATGAGTGTTGTTGTCATATATATATATATATATATATATATATATATATATATATACACATACATATACATACACACACATATATACACACAAATACATATATATATACATATATACACACACACATATATAAACATATATATACATATACATACATATCTACATATATACACACACAGCTATTTTGTATCAGTGCAATACGCTGCTTGTTAAAACGGATAACTCCCGCTCTTACGTGCAAGTCTGCGTGGATATTATGAACTATCGTATTTGTTCAAGTTCTATTTAAATTTTAAATAGAAGGAATTTTTATTTAGTCGAAAGAAATATCTTTGGTAGGAAAGGTAAAAACAGACAGGAATATTATTCCTGAATAAATAAACTCAAACCTTAAACAACTTATAATATTTTGCTCTCCATAAAAATATATCCTGTCTAAATTATACAAGTTAGAAATAAAGTAAACATTAAAAGAACAAACATTCAAATTTCTTTACTCTTATGTAATTTTATATTTTATAAAAATAAACTTAGATTTTAAATATCCCAAAAGATTTTGCTCTCCATAAAAATATATCCTGTCAAAATTATACAAATTCAAATATGAACATGCTGCATAACAAAACCTGGAAATATAAATCAAATGTGTTCCTTTCAGCAATAACAAATCAAATCATTCAGTTGTCTTTGCTCAGATGTCATTTTAGAGTTGGACGCCTGGCATCTTTTTTTGGCCACAGGTTCGTTTCTGTTTGGTGTGAAGTTCTGTGTTGTGGAGATTCTCAGGATGGACTGCAGGTGCTCATCAGTGAGGCGACTCCTGTGTGCTGTTTTGTTAGTCTATCACTGAGAAGAGCTTCTCACACAGATATGTGCTACCAAACATGCACAAGGTTCGAGCCGCATGTAGACGGACTTTTTTTGTTCTTCAAAGTCACCAAAGCGCCGTGCAAACTCAGTGCGCTCAGTTTATCAGCAAAGTGCGTATTTGGGAACACCGTAGTGACGACTTGGTTTAACATTACTTGGCAACAGGGAAAGTGGGGCAAGGTGAACTGGTGCATTTGTGTCTCCCATAAAAGCAGCTTCACTTGAAATCACTTCACAGCTGAAGCGCTGCATTATGGGATCTGTAGTTTATTGTTACCAGCGCTTCATATACCCGGGCCATTAATAACAATAATACAGTATATAAAATGATCTCGGGCGGATATAATTACACTGGTCAGATGTGGCCCTGGCCCTTGAGTTTGACACATATGGACTAAATAGAACTTGAAAAGATATGTTTTTTCAAATGTGATCGCAATTCAGATAGAGTTGACGCCAAGACTACAGCCTGCATCCTCCCTCGCTCTTACTTTTTTACCGTTCATCTAATGAATACACTGAGTATGGCTTTACCAAAACAATCATTGATGGCAAATAAAGTATCCATTATTCGAATATGTAGATCGGGATATATACATATATATATATATATATATATATATACCCGCGATCGCAGCGAGAAGTAGTGTGTTAAAAAGCTAGAAAAGAAAAGGGAACATTTTAAAAATAACGTAACATGACTGTCAATATACAGTATTTGTTTTGTGAGTGTTACTGAGTGTTGCTGTCATCAAGGATTTGATTCTCATTATTTCTTTCAATCAGGTTCGTATTTGTAGGATGTGTTGTGTTCAAGTTACATTCCGTGTTTGTCAATCGTTGTAAAGATGACAGGTTTCATTCATCGATTCGTTTCTTACTGCATCAATAAACAGCTCGTCTTCTTCTTTATCTGAGACCTGACACACTGCATGCACAGGTTTTTTACACTGTCTTCCTTTAGCGGACATTGACTTTTTCCACCGTGTGCTTTGTTTCCGCAGTAGCTGGATTTATGAATATGCTTATCAGATGCTTCATATTTTTTGCTGCCTTTTCAATTGTGTAATTCGGTTTTTGTTCAGCGCTCTGGAACTGTTGCTTTTATCTGTGCACCGCGTCAGTTCACGTGAGCCGCGGTGTACATGCATCGAAGGTTCCCAGCTGTGCTGGTGCCATCTCCTGCTATGTCCATGGCTGTATTTAATGTTACCTTAGTCCTGGCACTTAAAATTTTCTCTCGCAGTTTCGCTGAGTTTGTGTCAAACACCACCCTGACCATCTCATCTTCCTCTCCATAAACACAGTCCTTCACCCGTGAATATTTACCTGTGGCAGTTTGCTATTGGATTGCTGCTGACGGATGGCCTTATATGGGCAGGCACTAAATTACAAACGCCAGCGGCAGCCTGTCTATGAACTTAATTTAAAGTGTAGGTTTACATCGTGCTTTGTTTCGAAGTAGCAGAACTCATGAATATGGTTGTATATGTCACTCGCCGCTTCTTATTGTTTCGCTGCCTTCTCAATTATATAATGCATGTTTTCTTGAGCGCTTTTTGAGGTCTTCCTGGTTTTCTATGTACTGCGTGATTACGGGAGGCGTGATGATGTCACACGAAACTCCGCCCCCACGGCGTTGAAGCTCCTCTCCATTATAGTAAATTGAGAAAAACTGCTTCCAGTTATGACCATTACGCGTAGAATTTCGATATAAAACCTACCCAACTTTTGTAAGGAAGCTGTAAGGAATGAACCTGCCAAATTTCAGCCTTCCACCCACATGGGAAGTTGGAGAATTAGTGATGAGTCAGTGAGTCAGTGAGTGAGGGCTTTGCCTTTTATTAGTATAGATAGAGAGATGTGTTCGCTGACGTTATGATCGCCTTTTGGGGACAGTCGCGGTGGGTCTTGTGTAGACTGGTGAGGCGTCCCGCCATTAATCGGCTGTGATGGCACTGTCAGTCCTCCACTCGTGTGCGTGTCTTCATAATCCGAGTGAGGACCTCATAATCGTGATATCGTGCAAAAGAAAGTGTGAATCGCCTTAATATTATTTTGCCGTGGTGTAGAAAAGGGGTCCGTGTTTGCACTTGTCTGGGCTATAGCGCGGGGAGGATGAAAAAATTAAAAGTGCTCACTTTGACTTAAGGCAGAAGCGCAGTCAGCGTCTCAAAGGCCGGCACAGCTATGCACGCGCGCTGGCTGCTCGACTTTGCTGGGCAGGAGACCCAGTTTTGCAGACACGTTCATGATATCAAAAGTCTCAGCGCTCTTTGGAGGTCATTCATATATATATATATCAAAATACCGCGCCTGCAGCAGAGAAGTAGTGTGTTAGAAGTAATGAAAAGAAAAGGAAACATTTTAATAATAGCGTAACATGATTGACATTGTCATGAGTGTTGCTGGCATATATATGCCTGCCTAAATAAGTCACCCTCGCTTCGCTCTTACTTTTTTACCGTTCATTTAATCATGGCTAGTGGCGGAAAAATTATAAAATGGAAGGAGGATGGCTTTACCAAAACAATTATTGATGGCGAATCGATTATTCATAAAGCTTGAATTGGTGATCTGTTTTTCTGTGTTAACCTCATATTTTTTCATACTTCTTCTCAAACTAAGGTGGTGCGAGGGTAAAATGAATCGGGATGCTGATCAATGTAATCGTGTACCAGGAAATCATGCATTGACAAAAGCTCCCTTTGCTTGTAATGCAAAGTGTGATTAAATGCATTATTTTTAGCGTTATGGAGCACATGCATGAAGCTTCTCAGCTGTGCTTGTGCTAAGAAAAGGAAAGATTTTAAAAATAACGTAACACGATTGTCAATGTGACCTTTTGTAAGTAGTGCCTGGAGGATTCAGTGTGTAGAAACTCTAGAGACAGCGTGTGTATTAACTTGTGGATTTTTCTGTGAGTATTTGGTGGCAGTCTGACGAAGTTGCTTCGGAAGACGGCGTTAGCTGCAGAGCTCAGCTCAGACCGAAATTAGATGAATGGGAGGGGATGATGGCGTGACTCCCCACCGCCTTAACTGTCAATCCCCACAAACACAGTCTCTCGAATTTGCATAAGCACACCCTTCACCTACAATTTTAACTTAGTTACAAAGTGATCAAAACTCTCGTTTATATCCTCGTCCTCTCATTAAACTTGTATCCCGCATTACCTGTGGGCATGTGAAACGCCAGCGGTAGCCTGTCTATGAACTTAATTTAAAGTTTAGGTTTACACCTTTCTTTCTTTCTGAGGTAGCAGCACTCATGAATATGGTAGTATATGTCACTCGCCGCTTCTTATTGTTTCGCTGCCTTCTCAATTATATAATGCATGTTTTCTTAAGCGCTTTTTGGAGGTCTTCCTGGTTTTCCACGCACTGCGTTGACAGTCAGTTCACGTGATTACGTGGGAGGCGTGATGATGTCACACGAAACTCCGCCCCCGTCTTTCCAGCTCAACTCCATTACAGTTAATGGAGAAAAATACCTTCCAGTTATGACCATTAGGCGTAGAATTTCGAAATGAAACCTGCCCAACTTTTGTAAGTAAGCTGTAAGGAATGAGCCTGCCAAATTTCAGCCTTCTACCTACACGGGAAGTTGGAGAATTAATAGTGAGTGAGTGAGTGAGTGAGTGAGGGCTTTGCCTTTTATTAGTGTGTATATATATATATATATATATATATATATATATATATATATATATATATATATATATATATATATAAAATATGTGTGGTAGGTATTTTACACTTTACATTGTTCAGGTACCCATTTCCTTTATCATTCCAACCGTACCCCCATTAACATGTCTAACGAGGTGATCACCATCGATCAAAGAACTGTCACTTACCGAGTGGTTTCCATGCCCGGAGATACCACCTACCTTTTCCATTCTCTGTGTTACATATTGCACGGCCATATCAGGCTCACTCTTGATATCCATTGTGTCTTATGTATTGAATGACTGGCACAGGTTCAAGGTGTGGACTGATGACGGTACAGGAGATAATTAGACTACACAGGAGCACTAGAAGAGTGAAATGCTTAAGCCCTTCACCTATGGATCTGCATGTCAGTTGATGGCTGCCTCTGAATTGTTCGGTTGTCACTTTTAAGTGTACCGAAATGGCCAAATATTTTACACCTTTGGACAACTACCAATGCCTCTTAAACATCTTAGATTGACAGGTGACGATTTCAGTAGTGGACACTTTGATGTTTATGAATGTTTAAACTCTCAAAAGCTGGATGTGAAGTTATCGTTGAAACCGGTTGTGTGCTTACAACGCTTGACAGATGCCGAATGTCACTTCAGTGTAACAAATCCTGCAAATACTGCTGTAATTGAAACAAACCATGAAACTCAAACCGATTATCACAGCAGCAATCCAAGCTGTGAGATTTGAGACAAGATTACTGTTCACATGGCCAACTGTACGTTACATGCTCAAGAGTAAGATCAGCGCACAGCTTGGTCATATTACAACTTGAGGGCCGAACTGACAACGTGGCATACAAAGAGATCCTTAACAAATAATTATTGGTATATTTTCCCTCAGTTTAAAAAGGTTTAATTTTCTTCTTAATAAAAATTTTAAGGCAGTACTTCACCGCTGCGAAGCGCGGGTATTTTGCTAGTACAAAATAAAGCAGAATTTTGGTAAAGGTTTAGAGAGGATTGATTTTCAGTGTGACAAGTGGTTAACATTCAGTTACTCAAACGCAGTATGTAGCTTTATTCCCATCTGTTTCATCTTTTTATAAACATGTTTGGTTTTTGATCTTAAGCTCCAACTTTTGATGCTTCAAGAAGCCCATTCAGTCAAATGAGCTTGTTTGGTCCCAGTAGTCAGTCATTTTGAGATGATAGCAGGATGTCTGCTGGTCAGACTTGGTCCACGTGAAGGACTCTTGAGCTCCTGTAGCCAGGTAGTTGGAATAGAAAGCAGTGCTTAATTCATGTTTGCCCTTTGTCTGCTTCTCTGTACTTTTTCCTTTGTATGTGCTTTTAGCAGCATAGCTGCCATGTCTGTAAGTATCCAGTATTTTAGTTCATGGCTGATGTCATCTTTTATATGAAGTGCTAATAACTGACTTCTCTCTCTCTGTCTCTCTCAGGTTCAGCAAAGCTTGGAGGCGCGGGCTGCTGCTATTGTGGCTTCTCCTCCAGCTGCTTTTGTGGGCCCAGGTAATTCAACATCAGAAGATAATAACCTCAGTTAAACCAAAAAGTCACCAAAGTTCTGTGGCTCAATAATTCAACACAAAAAAAGTTTAAAAAATCTTAACATTAGAGCTTAGTTGTCTGTTATACACATTCACACAACCCAGATATTTTCTGGGTAAACTGTTGCAGAAATGTGCTGAGAGGTTTTACGTGCTTACATTAATTGTGCACCAACACAAAGCATGACATGTCAGTGTTCTCCCTAGCGTCTTTTAGCCGGGCACTCCGCCCGGCTAATTTAGTTGAGCGCCCGACTGTCATCTCACTTGACATCATGAGATGACAGCGTGGCAAGGGACAAGCAGGCAGGTGGGCAAATATTTTAGAGGTAGAATCGCAAATTGCGAGGTGCTAAAGCTAATAGCGGGGACAAGGAAGAGCGGAGTTCACCAGCAAAGAGTATGGAGAGGCGGGCAGGTGAGAGGAGGCTGTACATGCTAATAGCGGGAGCGGAGTGGCACTTCACAAGCAAAGACGATGTGGAGGTGGGCAGGTGAGAGGATGACTGATAAAATAAAAGAAAGACTTGTGAGAATAAAGTCAACATGTCAACTTTGTTCTCGACATCTAGTTTTGTTTTTGTTTTTTTTTTGTTCAATGTGCCCGTATTTTTTTTTTCTTCACCGTAGCCCTAATACGCTTCTGTAGTTTTGTTAAAGTGACCCATCTGCCATTCCTTTTTTGTTCATATCTTGCCCTGCCGTAGTGCAAGTGTGCACTGGATATCCAACAGGCTCTCACGTTCCCACTGAAAGTCTTATTCGTAGGTACTTTTAATTTTTTCCAAACGTTTTACCAACGTGAGCAAAAAAAAGTGTTCAGAAAACAACACTGCTCAGTTCTTTCAGAAAAGAGACGCCACAAACTACTGAAGACGCAGCGTCAACTCCTCATGTGGCAATTTTAGACAAAGACATTGCAGTGGCTGGTCTATCAGGGGAAATCTCTTCAGCACACACTCTGCCAATTGATAAATCTAAGCACTGCTTATCCGGCATAAACAAACAATGGTTTAAAGATTTTGATTGGCTACTGGTCAAAGAACGTGGTATGTGGTGCTCATTGTGCATGACATATTCAACCAAACGTCCCCCAAGGAGGGAGTTACCTTAGGTAAACGTGCCATGCACAAGAATTCGAAAAGAAAGCTTGCTGGGCCATGATGAAAGTAAAACGCACATTGAGTCTTCTGCTGACCTTTTAGGAAAGCGTGTACTTGAGCAAACTGGAATCGGTCAAATTGAAAGATCGGTATCTGTGTTAAATAACTTACAGAGAGATGCCTTTGTGGGAGCTTTAAGATCCATGTATTGGCTGGCAAAAAATGAGTTGCCACATACAATGTTGTTTGAAAAGCTATTGGAACATTGCAAAGAAACGGGTTGTTCCTTTACTAGGAAGAAAACAAAAATAAATATTTAACTGAAGACACCTTCTGTATATGCAAGTTTTCTCTTTTCTTCCCGACAGTGACAATACTTGTGCCTCTTGGTTTATGTCATAACAATTGTTATTTAAAATTTTTGTTAGAGAGGCAGGAGCCTGAATTGGATACTTCTTAAATTAAATAAAAAATATTGTGGCACAAGTGTCAAACCTTAAAAAAGGAAGTCATATTGAGCATTGAAAAATAATTAATTAACTAACCACCAAATTTACCCGTCCCGCCCCACCTGGCTACTTTTTCATGCCACCCGACTGGAAAAAAAGTTCTGGGGAGAACATTGCGTGTATTAAACCACATTGGCTGTCATTTATGAATGATCACAGATATTAATCTGATCATTGGCCATACTTGATTGTAGGTGATATGAGCTCATTGTGATTCAGTCCCATTGTAACACTATAAATATCATAGTGGACGGTAGTAGACAGTTAAATTTTGACCTGTTTAGGGATTTTAAAGGCTTGAGGAAGTTTCAGAGTGAGCCCTGTAAATAGTGACATGGGCTTCTGAGACTTCCTTACTTATTTTATCCTGTGCACACTCTTATGTACATTTAATGGCATTTACCTGATTTGAAAGGCTTTGGTCAACATGGCATTTCATTAGCTTAATGACATTTGATCCTGTACATGCAGAAAAAACTAACCTGTTGATAACACTTAATGAAAGTGACATTTTAATAGTCATGTCAAATGAATTCAGATTTCAAATATCACAGACTACTTTCATTTTCTAAATCTGTCCCTTCTTTACATTAGTCTGCACTTTGGGGTTGCCTTTGTAAAGTCAAACATTTCAGTCAAAACTCAGAGTCTTTGTGTTGTGTTTTTCAAGGTACGTTACAAGCATTCATACGCTGGATACTGTGTATGTGTGAATCCATCTGGAATTAACACTTAATTAGAGTAAATATGTCCTCCATTAATGAGACTGCGTCTCTGTCACTGTCATACTTTTCAGATGCCTTTATCATATCTACCCTGTTTTTACTAATGGACACTCTGTTGGCATTAAAAACTCAAGAAACGACACACGTCCTGTTCGCTAATTCATCTCCAGCGTTAAAGTAAGCTGCTTTAATGGCCACACAGCTCTGCATCTTCTGTTCTGTGCTGCTATTAATGCGATGCATGTCATATCATTATCATGCTCTACCTCCTGTTTCAGTGTAGCGTCATCAGCAGAGCCACGAATGTGTGGCTAATGGAGGTGCTTTGAAATACTAGCTCATTTTATTTTCAGAGTGAACGTTCAGAGTATATCATGTTCTCAGCATTGGCGATTAGCCGCGAGTTCTGATGTGGCCTGTTGGATTTGACGACTGCTGGCTGTAACTGTAACTCTCGCTGTCTCTGTGGAGTTTTCTTGTTGCACATGACTGCATACCTGCAGTGCCATCACCCCTAGTACTCGGGCTTTCCTCAGCTCACATTAGGCCTTTTAAATTAGCTAAATAATCAAATCTGAGTAGTGTGTGTATATATATATATATATATATATATATATATATATATATATATATATATAAAACACACAAACCTTATTCTTGTGACCTTTATTATACTAATAAACAGCAACAAATAAATGTCCTTGCATTACTCGGCCAGCTCTTATTCAAATCTATGTCGTAATATGTTTGCTGCGCAGGGAGCCAACCAAGTGCTGCACGACCCACTCAACGTTGTCATAAGCACTTTGTAATTTGCAGAGGCACCACAACTGAAAAATAGTAAAACACATTAACAGTAATATGGTGAAGCGAGGGGCCAGTGGCTGTAGTTCATAAGCTCCTTTTCGTGGCTACTTTAATAACTTAATGTCCTGAAAAAATGTCGGTGAATGTGAGCCAGTTAGTAAGAACATGACGGTGAGAGTAGCGAGAGAACTAAAAGAGGTGGGTTGGGTGGGTTCTTTTATTTTCGAGGTGTCGAGTAGGCAGTGGCATTCAGAATAAAAGGTCTGTCAGCATCTGTGGACTCGGTCACAAAGGAGCTGCTTTCGAGTTAGCTGGTTCAGTATGGTATGAAGTTGTGTCCAGTTGGTGTTCGCATAGTTTTATTTATTTATTTTTTTTATTTTTTTTCTAGTTTATGGTTGCAGCAGTATTTTAATACAGGTGGTCTGAATGTTTTTAATTACAGCTCTTTGTTTTAGGCTTTATGCATCTAAATAGCAGTTAGATTTTTAGAGGTTTTGCTGCCCTCTTGTGGGCAAAGTTCACAGCTCAGTCTGTGCTGGTGAAATAATACCTGTGGGGGTCTCAGCTCCGCTTTTGTACTGGTGAGGCAGAAGAGATGGAATTTGTGGGGAAATGTTCGTCGTCTTCCAGCTGCTGCTTTTCTACTCTATGGAGGGAAATGGAGTTTGAGTAAAACAATGTTGCACCTCCTTATTACACCGCTGTTTGACCCTAAAGTAAGTCCACATAAGACTCTCCTGTGACAGCTGCTAGTTCTCCAAATATTTTAAAGTATACCACATTGGCAACCCTAGTGTATATAATGATTAGTGAGTGCCAGTTAAGTCATTAATAGAATTGAAAGTGCAGCAAACTGAAAATTATATTCAAGAAGAAAAAGAAACAAGTGGATTTATTTGTCTGCTAAGTAAATTAAAACAATAAATTGGTGTAATTGTGTAGTTTTGCCTCTTCATGCCTTTAAGAATGGTTTCATACCGGTGGTGTCCTGCTGCATGACTGCTGTGCTCTTATTCTTTTGCAGCTGTTCCTCCACGACCACCACCTGTGTTGAGACCTGCTTTTGTACCTCATATTCTACAAAGAACAGGTAAGACTGGGCATCCAGTGGACTTTAAAGAGGCAGCCAACCTGCTGAGCAAGTCATTTAACCTTTCAGTCCTCCAACTCTAAACTACATATCAACAGTCATACAGTGTAAGTGTGCCGATAAAGTGCATTAGGATGGAACCAATAATAAGAAAAGCTGCTAAATAAAATAAAATGGCTGTTTGGTTTAAAAGATTAGCTGATTGCATCAAGAAGTAATACATTAAGGTATTGGTAGAGAGGCGTTTCTGTTTTATTTTATGTCCAAAATACACGGTGCATTTGACGGCATTGATTCCTGCCCGTTAACAGCTGTTTTGTGTTGCGGATGTGGTTCTCCCTGCGGCACAAGACAAAGTCCTCCACAAGCTTCCTGTATTCCGACTCTTCTCCATTATTAATGCAGTCTGTGATGGAGGAATCATCTGAAAATGTCTGTAGGTGACAAGTGCTGGTGTCATACTGGAAGTCTGTTGTGAAGACGGTTAACAGGACAGGGGGCAGCATTCACTGTTAAAACATTAAATCTTTGAAGTACGGTACAGTTAGTTACAGGCACTTCACAACCAAAAATTAACAAAAGGGTATAGGATACAATTTTGACATCTCTTGACTCGGAAACTTCTGCGCATGAAAGATATTTCAGACAGCACTTACTTATTTGCACACCATTTTTAAGTATGTGATGTCACTTTATTGGTTTGATGCAGTTTTGAATTCTTTGCAGTTTACTTTGTTTGCACCCCATGTTATAATCTTGTGAAGCTCTATTCTGTCATTTGATTTGAGGACCTCGCTAAATGAACCTTTGTGGTATTTATTTTTCCTTTTGTGCTTTCTGCAGGCGCACATCGAATGCCAATGATGCAGGGTCCTCCTCCCCCTCCAATGGTGGCACCCCCAATGCCTCGACCGCCACCACCCCCACCCATGATGGTGGGACCTCCGATGCCAGGACCACCTCCACATCACATGGGCCACATGAACCCTTTGACTCCGGTAAAGTTTAAACTTTATATGTCCTCTTGAGGACCTCTTTAAAAGTAAGTTACAAAAATTTCCCTTAAATTACAGATCAGTTTTAGGAAAAAATGTCACTTGATAAGAGGACTGCATATGATTTGAGATCCTTTTATGTTTTTAAGTCTCTCCTTTCTTATTGTAGCCAGTTTTAAAAGTTAAATATTTGCTGTGAATGTTGTTGTCTAATTTTTTGAATAATCTAGATTACGTTGCTTCTGCACCTGTAGAATATTTAGCACATGTGCGTCTCGAGTGACGTTTTCCAAATCCTTTCTGAGGCAGATCGGACCGATGCCCCCAATGGTTCCTGTTCCCAGACCAGTGGTGCAGCCTCCACCAAAGCTCACACCAACGGTAATCCAGGCGGCTCCCACCGTATATACAGCCCCACAGCTCAAGAAGAAAATGGAGCCTCGCATCCTAACACACAGAACACGACTGGTAGGTTGCAGTTGGTCTACAATGGTAGAGGTGATTAAAGGCTAATAAAAAAGCACTTTCTCTAGAATGTATTTTACTGTGATGTTTTATTTTAGGAGGAGCTGGCATCCTCAGTTGTAGAACAGGCAACTGCAGCCATAACAACAAATGCCATGTTGATGGAAGAAAAGGATTCGTCGGCAGGTTTGGAGGAGGTTGTGATTGGCCCCAGTATGCCCGAGCAGGAGCCGCCACATGCTGAGGTAAGAAGGTGTTCGGGGAAAGATGTGTTAAATAATGTCAAGTTTTTGCCTGCTTTCTTGTTAGGTAAACTATCATTAATTATCTCCTGAGATTGATAACTGCTGCTCTTTAAATCCTCTTGAGAAGTCAAGGTACCTGTAAAGTGGTAAGTTTTGGAAGGTCGGAGGTGTTGCTCCATTTTAGGGACGATTTGCAGTTCTGCTTGTTGGGGGTCTTTTAGACCCTTCATCAGCTTCATATGGAGAATAGTTGATAGTAAGGTTTTGATTCATGGAGTCCCTCAGAGAGAGCTTGCACTAATAAAGAATTAAGTATAGTAAATCATTGTATTTTTGTAAAAATAATGTTTTCATTAAACAAGTTTTGAGTTAAATTATAATAAAAATACTTTAAATTACATTTTGTTCACAAAAGGCATGCTCTCAAAAAAACTGAATCTCAATCATGATAAATGTACCCACAAAAAGGCATACATAATACATTTTGAAAGTTGAATCACATTTATTTGGGCCCTTGAAAGTTTCGGTACTTCTAGACGTATAACACAGAAACACATTCAAATGACATCATACTGATATTCTGTTTTGAATTGTGATTTAGTAGAATGTCGTTCAAAAAGTGTAGATTTGATGTCCTTTGCCAAGATGAACAGAAGCATTCACACGAGGTAACCAACCGATTGTGCTACATGAACTTCGGCCAAAGGTTCAACGTCAGTACACTGGGAGTCATGTGGGACAAGATGAAGCAACACCACAGGTACACGGAGCAGAGAAACAAACAAAGAAAACACCCCAGTAAGAGAAGAACAATGGACCTCCACCCAAATGCCAGACCGAGTAGAAACCACAAAACCACAAAGACGACGTGGCAGCAACTCCACACCAGCAGTAACAACCAGCAGCAGATTATAAGTGTTACAAGAAGACGAGGCCTCGGCCCCCCATCCATCCCCGACAACAATGAGAGAGGAAAGAGGCACAAAGGACAACATGGGGGGGAAAAAAACTAAAAGGCAGTTGGCTAATCATCAAGGCACCAAGGTTCCCACCATCCATCTCACCACAACAGATTGCCAAAGAAAAGGATTCAACCACATACAACAAGAGTTCAAGGGTGGAGGAATTGTACCAGACAAAGGAAACAGAGCAGGTAGAGAAAACCATAGAGAGGAGTACAGACACATCTTCAGGAACTGAAAGAAGCACCAATGGAACAACGGACTGAGACAGAGACCAAGGAGGAACAGTGACAAGACATAATAAAAGCACCATAAGAACAACATGCCATAACCATCTGACCAACCAGACACTGCAATCCCCAGAGGAAGAATGTTGACTGGCAGCTACGGGTGAATAAGAAGATACTCGCCCCAGAGGACTCCAATCTTGCCACCATCCCACCCTACATTGATGACCAAATTCAAGTAGACCATTACCCCAGGGCAAATTTTAACCATGCGGCAGTAATCCAGGGAAAGACGAGAGAAAAGGAAGACCTGCAGCAGATCATCCTCTCCTTTGGAAACAACAGCAAAGAACAGAAAGTCTGAGAGACTTCACTGAAACAGCTACAAAAAATGTACAGGCAGGCAAGAAAGTCTGTTCCTCACACCCACATCATAGTGCCCATTATCAGCTTCTCAACAAGACTGGTCCAGCAATGCCAGGAGAACCGGAAACAACTTAACAATTACATGAAGGAGTCCCCACCGTGCATTCCAGCACTCGGGCTATGTAGAAACTAGCCAAGAACCACAATTACTATCATCAAGGCAGCAGCATGCCATCATGGGCAAGAATTCAACTAAACATACAGAACCATTTCCAAAGAATTAACGGTCCGATATACCCACAGACCAGAGAGCAAATGCATCACATCTCATACAGTGTGGACCAAATGGGTAAAATTACCAAAAAAATGCCAAAAGGGACCAGAAGACCTCAGACCCAGAAGATGTTCTACAAGGTACCACCAGGATGACTGAAGGTCTCAGACTGCAGCAGTGAATCCTGGGGGACTGCAGAATTTATAGACTGCCATGTTAACCTAATTTCAATGAAACCCAGCAGTTCTATAAAGGACACGTACAGTGGAAACAAACACTGACAGCTTAAATGTGAAAACGGAGACGACCCAAGGGCTCCTGGCTGTAAAAGATAATTAATTAAATGAATGGAAAAATATCCCCAACCATGCAGACCAGACAGGGAATTCCTAAAACTACTGGAACTGAGCCTGACTAAACTCTTCTCCAAAGCTGGAGTCCTTTTTAATGTCAACAAGTCAAGGGATCAGCCATGAGGGAACATTTATGTGGCAGACCGGGAAGAGGCCGCTTTTCAAAAATGCCGACTCAGCCTGGATCACTACTGCACTACTTGGGTGACGTTCCTGGCATCTGGACACCAGGACTGGAGCAGTTCAAGGCATTTGTACAGCCTCTGAGTTGATCCTTACAGTGCAGAGACCTAAAGTCAACGTATTTTAAATTTGATAGCCCGATTATAACAGGGTTTATAAATCATTCCTGAACATCTACACAAACAACTGCTGCATCCTCAACACTGGTTTAGCAGGGCACATCTGAGAAGGAGTCTACGCTTAAATTGCATGAGGAGATCACAGGAGTTCTAGGAGGTCTGTGGCTTTGGTAATATAAATCATTTGTGAAAAGCTCCTCCTATAGCAGAAGATCATAGTTTGTAAGATGTGTGTGGTTTCAGAACTAGTCACAAGTGCCTAAGTGGTCGGTAGGAATGTTAGAATTGTTTCTTTTGTCCCCTTTCAGGTGATGGAGGGAAGCGCAGAGGATAAAAAGAAAGGAAAACAGGAGAAAGCAAAGAGGTGCATCCGAACAGCCGCAGGAATGACCTGGGAGGATCAGAGCCTCCTGGAATGGGACGTTGGTGAGGCTGGAATGAGTCACTTTGCCCAAATTCAGTGGAAAGTAAAAGATGGAAATAACTTTTTTTTTTTTTTTTTTCCTGAAATTTCTCTTTGTTTCTTTTGCTGTTTTTGCAGATGACTTTCGTATTTTCTGCGGTGATCTCGGCAATGAGGTCAATGATGACATCCTGGCTCGAGCTTTTGCACGTTACCCTTCTTTTTTGAAGGCTAAAGTGGTACGAGACAAACGAACGGGAAAGACCAAAGGGTACGGCTTTGTCAGCTTCAAGGATCCTAATGACTACGTGCGTGCAATGAGGGAGATGAATGGTAAGTGTAACCGTCTATCGGGGAGCAGACGCCACACACTCCAAATAGCTCAGAGGCTTCAAGCATCCACTGGGGAATGGAGACCCCCGTATTGCTATCTACCGTGTGTATGGCTTCTTGGTGTGTTAGTAAGCCAGAGCGGAGTGACACTTGGCCAGTGACGGCCACACAGTAAATTCTTGGACTCCAGCGTTTGTGTCTCAACGTGTTTGAATTTTTTGAGCAGGCGATCATTCCATAAATGAAGTTGTTTGTTTTTGTGTAGCGCCATTTGCAGAGTACAAAACTGCAGCACTATAAGAAGTCCAGAGGTGAAATGCTATTACACAATTTACCAATTACTGAATCCACACGCCTATAGACACAGATTAGTAGGACAAAGTGTATACAAGCTGCTTAACGTAAGTAAATCCTAACAAGGATTTCTGTGCACAATAAACCTCTCGTGGATAGGCGGGTGTCTGTCTTCAGCCGTAACAAAGTCTGGTGCGGTCATAGTCCTGGGACCCTTTACAGTGGGCTGCCTACCCCCTCCTGATCATTCTGCAGTGTAACTCTGCGCCTGGCCATCCAATCTGATGACCGAATCTCCCTGGTATCTCAGATGTCTTTCCATGGGTAGAGCAGCTTGGCAGTAGAGCACTGGAGACACTGGAGACGGCAGGATACCGAGGTGTAGTGACCGCTCATAATGATGGTGCCACTTGCATCTCCGTTAATTAGTCATTTATGTAATATGCACGCACAGCCAGCCAGTGGCTCGAATCCAGGTGTGCCTGACTAAAGTTTTGAGACCAAAGGGCCATCTCCTAAACGAGCAGACTGAAGTGTTCAAAGATGGAAGCTTTATCGACCCGTGGAGTCCCACCAGGGAATGCTGGCTGCTATTTCCACATTTCACCTTTTATTGACAATGTCAAGAGTCTTGCGTGTGGCACATTCAACTAAACAAATGGGTTTGCTCGCTTCATTCACTTACATTTTGTCTCATTTTATGTTATTTTATAGGAAAATATGTTGGGAGCCGTCCAATCAAACTACGAAAAAGTATGTGGAAGGACAGAAACCTTGAGGTGGTCCGGAAAAAACAGAAAGAGAAAAAGAAGCTTGGACTGAGATAGTCGTATGGGAGAGACTCGTGAATGGGGAAAAAGCAGAAAATAACGGAGTTGCAGCGTGAAGACGTGAACGAGGAGCGCTGGTGATGTCATGCCATACATTTGGTTACCGTGCAGACACCTTCTGATTTTAAATAATGCAGTGTGATTTTAAAAATGGCCCCCTCATGAAGACCACAGAAACAGTCTGTGGTTTTGTAAAATACTCCAGTCGCGTGTTGGCCGTCGAGTAGCCCCGAAGCGTCTGGGCGTCTGTCGTATGATACGTAACACAGTTCAACTTGGCAGACATCGACGCTGCGTGATCGACGGACGATTTCTAAAGGGGTTTGTTCTGAATGCTCCTTCACTTTGTGATGGTGTCACTTTAGGATTCCCCTTTAAATGTTTTATATAACGTTCTGCACTGTTTGAAGTGAATATAAATTGTGTATAAAAAGTTGGATTCTGCTGCTGCTTTCTCTCTTTAATCCTGAGAGTAGAAACAACTGTTCTTCAGTGATCACCGGAGTTTCGTTAAAAACATCCAATGACTTCATTTTAATCCAAGTGTAACTGACTAAGGATGCCAGTTTGGAAGTTATTGGGAAACACGCAGCCCTCGCAGAAAGGCACTTGACGCGCTTTGTTTTCCTGCTTAGTATTAGCGCGCCACGAGTGTATCGCCAAGGTAGCCTGCACCTCTGCTATCAGTAGGTGGCGCTCACAGTCGATTTGCTGTCAACTACCCTGTTGGCATCGTCCTCGTCGAGTTTCAGAAGAGTCATAAAGTGGGCTGCTGTTCACAGGTGGTGATTTTGGAGAACAGACTCGAAAGGAGACCCCTCAAAACTCGGGCTTATTAAACTCAAGAATTCAATATGTGGTTACAAGCAAAACGTAAAGAATGCAGAATTCAAAAACTGCATAAAAGTTGACAAGATTGCCAAATTTCAATTCAAAAAGCACAAAGCCAAAGGGTTGATGTGACAGGAAACTAAACAAAAGGAGCAGCGAAACAGTCAGTGCCCCCCACAAAGGGAGGCCTGAAAATCGGCGTAGACCACCAGTGCTTGTTAACAAAGCCTCGTCAAAAAACAAACCGTACAGAAAATATGGGCGGGACAGTAAACAAATCGGAGATTGACAAAGCCATTAACCAATCAGGATAGCCAGTTAATCCAATTGTAAGAAGTCTGTGAAAAATGCAATGCTGAAGTGCAAAAGACACCAAGCAAACCATGATGGACAGACCCTAACCCTGGGGGTGGCCGCAGTTTGTCACTGTTGGTGACTTGGGGACTCGCAGACGTGGTCGTGAGTGGCTCAGTTGGGCAGAGTCCACTTGAGTTCCCTCAAATAAGTTAGCATGGTGGAGCACTGCCACTAGAGGGTGACAGAATGCCATTAATTGTCATTGCACAGATATGTTAGGGTGTCCCCTGAATCGTAAATGCAGTTTAATACAAAAGAACCAAAAACAGATTGAGCATAAGCTCTGCAGTTTGAACTCCACACATGCGTTAAAATAAACCAAGGAAGGTGGAAAAACATAAAGTAGTGGCGTAGAATGGGTCACCAAGGTGTTAGTGGGGAGTGCAGCTAGTGTGGTCATCTCGTCAGTGGGGGGCAGCAGGGCTTTATGAGGTCCCCTGCGTACCTGTAAGTACATGGGAGTGTCTCAGGATTGAAAGAGAAGCCTGGAGTTAGGAGGCTGTAGCAGGTGAAGATGATGGGGTGGTGGATGAGCTGGCCCGGGGGGCACGTGTTTTGTGTTGGTTTGTGATCGGTAGCCCCCTCTTGATTGAATAGTACTGAAGTGCTCTGCGTTGACTCGCCTTTATCTTTCTTTTAGCATGCCATGGCACTCTAGGTGTCACCTTTTCACCAGCTGGCACTCAAGTGTTGCCGTGTTTGGGCTCCACGTGTCCGTCTCCGAGTTCACTGCCTGCTCACCGGTCCCCCCCTTTCCCAGAGTTCTGGTTGTGCCGAGCCCTTCAAGTCGGGCTGCTTGAACTGTTGGATACGATGGACAAGCCGAGGCCTTCCACTAAGCCCTGAGCCTGTGCCCGAGTGGCCACTTAGCCACACGATGTGACCCGCTGCCCTCTTGAGCCACCGACACATCAAAGTCAGAGCTCTGCTGCCCCTTCCCAAGTCCCCAAACTACAATCTGCTGTTTGACAAATTAGTGAGCCAGCAAATGAAAATACGTCTTCAATGTTGAAAATAGAAGTAAAAATTGTTAATTAGACCCCAAAGGACTTGAGGCTCCAAAACGACATGCAGATGAGTCGGACTTTGTTCTCTTTATTCCTTCTCCTGCTTAAATCAGGTTGTACCTTTCATGAAGGACGATGACGAGATGTTATCTGCTGCATTTCTCAACCAAACTTAATGGCCGCCTGCAAGAAGACGTCCCAGGCCTCCAGGAAATGTGCGGCCATCTGTAGCAAAGTCACCGAGCAGCGAGCGTCCAATCAGGTGACACCGGTGGAGCCGAGGAGGAGGATGATGGAGGTGGCTTGCTGCCAGGAAATTAGGGAATGAGACCTCTCGGTCACTGCCGATGTTCAGTTGGGCCTCCGCTTTCGGTTTGATCGCAGTGACATCATGGGACCATCTCCATGGACTTGTGGTGGGCCGCTCTATAATAAAATGGCAGGGTATCGAAGTGAAGTGGCGACTTAGCCTGGTGACGTGTCGAAGGTCACACACTCGGTCGTCACACGTCTTTGAGAGAGCAGCAGGGCTGGACCCGAGTGGCGTTTGAAGGGCACCTTAAGTCATAAAATGGTGAAATGACATGGAATGGAGGGAGTGAGCGTCATTGTGATGGCAGACGTGCAGTGGCCGGTGTCCAGCAGGGTGCGCTAGTGCCACCGAGTTTGGTGCCCTCTATCGCCCACTCTTCTTCTCCCACTCTTCTTCTTTTGGTGCTCCGGCCGTGGTCTTCCTCTCAGACCTTTTTATTATTAATATGTTTAAGAGAATTAGCCAATCGGGCTTTGACTAGGAGCTCGGCCCCTTTTCTAGAACACGCTGGATGCCAAGGAACTTCTCAGCCCATCACAAACGTGCCAACTGACGGAGCAGAGCAGGCCATGACCCCAAAGAAGCGATGAGCAGGTCCTGTGTGTGGCGGAGTGCCCGCAGTGCCCAGTCCTCTCTCCAAGGCGCTATATGTCCCCCGACTCTGAAGGCCCCTCGGGCTGTTTTCACCTTCTACTAAATGTAACTGGGTGGGCTTGACGTCACCTGTCACTTGTCCCTGGTGTTTCTGGCGTCTTCATCAGGAGGTGATTGAGCAGACACGTGCAGCGGAGACGTCGCTTTGCCCTGTTAATGTGACTACGAGCTGGGGGTTGCCAACCCCACCTGTGATCCGACACGTCCGCTCTGATCTTTCAGCACCAACATATTGCAGCCGGCCGGGTGATTTGAGTCGACGAGCTGAGGGCCGTCTGCTTGGGGGGCCGAGGAGATCGATGGCCCAGATCAATAGGCGCTTGTGTGCGGTTTGCTCGACTGATCGTCACCCTTTCACTTTCTTTATTAAACGGTAACTCCTGATCGAGTCAGAGACTCTGATGCCCCAAAGGTGCCCAAAAATGTAGTTTGTATCTTCCTTGGTACCAGGCCTCCTCAGTGTCCCCTCTAACCACACAGGTGTGCCCTTGTTGTGTCTGCTGTCCTCGTGATTGGCCACTCAAGTGACCTGATGGCATCTCGTGCCCCCTGAATTTCAGTCTTGTGAGGGTCTGTAAACCGATGCCCTCTGCTGGCCTTTTTAAGGCTTGTTGCTGTGCCACCTAAAGACCCGGACTAGTACCCATCCCCAAGACGGGCTAGTGCCCCATTGCTCCCACGTCGCCTCTGAGGAAATTCACTGGAGTTTAGTTTATCCCATGTAGATTCCAGGTGACCCTCGGGTCCTGGAGACTTCATACGGGTGGACTGGCAGAACGTAAAGCAATAAAATAAAACTGACGACAAATGGAGCCGAGGCCTCATCTGCCAGCTGCCCATTTTAAAATCTGCCACTGGTGAGCAGGGCCATGTGGTGCCACTGATCCTGCAGCCCTTTGGGTGATGAAGGGGCAGAGAGACCGCCAATCAGTGAGACGTCTTCACATTGAAGTGACCACCGTCACCAGGCAGGGGTCTCGCCAGTGTCGCTCGTTTTGTGTATTTGTGGTGGTCATTCGTTCACTCGTTGGTTCGTGTCGTTTATTTGCTCCTTCATTCCTTCCTTCCTTCTCCTTTGATGCCCCCTCACTGTGCTCATGCTGGTGAGATCCACAACTTGTGCCCCCCACTGCCCAGGATGCCAGCCCCCTGCTGTCTGGTTTGATTGGTGTGGGTGCCTGGTGGCTTTGCTTTTTGTTTTCCCTCTTCCTCCTCTCTCTCGGTGGTCTGCTGGTTTGTGCCCACCTGGTCTTCATCCGTTTCGTTTTGTGAATGTCATTTGGTTTCTTGTGGTCTTTTTATTTGTCCTTCCCACCCTGAACTGCTGCCTAATTTATTTGATTTTTTCCCAAACCGCTTTGGCTTCAACCTTTTTAGCTCCACGTGAGTGTCGGTCGGCGTGAGGCCTCCTTTGCTGTGATCGCCACTGAAGGTCTTTGTAGGACCCCGGTGGTCCTGGCCATGGTTACCATGGAGCGCTGGTGGCCGCTCGGCTGAAGACCACTGAACATCTCCAGCTGGATGTCATGGCTTAGGATCACCACTACTGTGCACCCCCATGGCTGTCGCTTGGCCTGAGCCCCCCACAAAGCTTCTGGTTCAATTAGCGTTCTGGGCAGAGACTGGGGTGAAGCCGTATGGCGCCTTGATAGCCATCAGAAGACGTGACCTTCTGGACCAGCGCGTGTCAGGCCTCACTGCAGGGGGTGACAGTGACAGCGGCTACAGAAAGTGTGGCCTCGCCGAATGTCCTTAACACACCTGCTGGCCCTCTGCGTGTGTTTGTTTATCGCGGACCACCGGCTCGTGTCGTCTCAGCTGTGCATCCCCCCTCTCTGTTCACGACCTTTTAATGGCAGCCCTTTGTTATTTGAGGGCTCCGTCGTGGGTCGTGGGGGTCACAGAAGGCGAATTTAGGAGACAAAAAAACAGCAGAATGGGCCCCTTAGTAAAAGAAGGGCCAGTAGACAAAGCAGAGGATGATTGTGACCATCATGACGAGTGAGTGACACAGAAAAGGGGTCAGAAACAGAAAGAAGGCCAAGAAGACCCCCTGAGTCAGTCAGGTGTGTGCAGGTGACACTCAAACGCTGGCCTGTCTGTTAGGGCGCAGACCCCCACAAGCTCAATCACAAGTGGCGCGCGGACCCTCTGCCTTAAGACGAGTTCAGTTTATGGCAGGGAGGTCAAAGCGGCCCTGCAGAGAGTCCAGAAGGTCCAAAGTGACGCCCGCGTGACGACACAACCTGACAGAGTGACAAAGTGACGCCGAGGGTGGGATAACTTTGTGGGTTTTTTGTGATTTTTCTCCTTTTAAATTCTTTAATCTCTTCAAGTGAAGTTTGTTTTGTTCCACATTTGACTCCTGCTGGATTCTACCTTACTAACTCGGTTTGGGGGTCCTGGAAAAGACGCAGCCACAGCCTCAGTGAGACCCCCAAACACCACAAGCATCCCACTCAGTTGTAGATGGAATCGGCAGGAAGTGTCTGACGTCCGCTCTGAGTGTGGGGACAAGGAAGGGCCTGCCACCAGGCGAGTGTGACAACATGGCGTGTACGATAGGTGGGATGTGCAAGTCGGGCTTTTTCTGAATGAATTTCTCTCTGTCTCGTATGTAGTGCTAAGTATTTAAACTCGTCCACCTTCGTCGCCTCCACTCCCCTCATCCTCACCATTCCACTGACCTCCCTCTCATTTACACACATGTCTGCTGTCCTGGTGGTCCTACTGACCTTCATTCCTCTCCAGGCTCTCCTCCACCTTCAGATATCGGTGTCATCAGCAAACATCACAGTCCACAGGGACTCCTGTCTAATCTCGTCTGTCAGCCTGTCCATCACCATTGGCTCAGAGCCGATCGCTGATGTAAGCCCACCTTCGTCACTCTTACTGCCGACCTCACCACTGTCACACGTCCCTCGTTCATATCCTGTGCCACTCTTACATTCTTCTCTGCCACTCCCGACTTCCTCATCCAATACCACAGCTCCTCTGGTCACCCTGTCATTTTCTTTCTCAGGCCCACAAAGACGCAATTCAACTCCTTCTGTCTTCTCTAAACTTCTCCATCAACATCTTCAGATCAAACATCTCATCTGTGGTGCTCTTCCTTGGCATGAAACCATCCTGCTGCTCACTGATCCTCACCTCACCTCCACTACTCTTTCCCATAACTTCATGCTGTGGCTCATCACTTTTGTCCCCCCGTAGTGACTGCAGTCCTGCACATCCCCCTTATTCTTAATTATCGGCCCACCAGTCCACTTCTTCTCCACTCCTCATCATCCTCTCACTTTCCAAGATTCCATTAGAAATTCCAGTGCCGTCTCTCCTAAACACCTCCAGGCTTCCACAGGTATGTCCTCTGGACCGCCGGCCTTCCCATTCTTCCTCGTCTTCATCGCTGTGCTTTCTTCCTCTAGAATTCATGTTGGTGCTCTTTACAGCGGCGTGGCCCTCCATCACGTCCTAAGGAGTGTCACTTGTGACTCGCGGTGGCCTCCATGAGGACGTGCCCCCTTACTCCCGCTTCGAGCAGCGCTTATCTCGAGAGGACGCAGCTTGAGGCTAATTGTGTGCAGCAACAAAGACAAATGCATCGGTGGGACGCGTGGAGGTTACGCCAGGGCGCTGGATGTGCCCAGACTGTGTCACTCAAACCCTCCGAGCCTCGCCAGCCAGCCGCAGGATGTTTGTGAAAAATGGTTTTAATTAGTTTGTGCTGCGTATCCTCACCAGTTTTAATAAACTTGAAGCCTTTCTCACAGTAGCAGCCGATGTTTCTTTCCTTCCTCCGCCTGACCTGCAGCCCGCGGGTGTCGAAAGAACTCGCTTTACGGCGCAGCATAAATGAAATAAGCCTTGTAATGTGCTGAATGGGCAAATCGGCACCTCGGCGACAGATAAAACTACCCGGCTGCCACCCCGCCAAGGACGCCGTCACTTTCTCAGCACAGACGGATATTAGATTTGGTGCGGCCGTTAGTGTCGCTCCGCACGATGGATGGCCGCAGCTCGGCGTTGATCACACTTGGTATCTGAGGAATGTCGGCCTTTTCACTTCTGCTATTTGATTTGTCCTTCTGGGGTATCTGGAAGAAGATTGGGTGGGCATCACCTGTGAGAGGCCTGGGCAGATAACACAAGGTGACATGCTGAAGATCTGCGCCTCCAGCCGGGGGGGCAGCAGACATTTGAAGGTCGGTGGGCACACACGAGGATGAATGTTCCTGAACTCTGAACACACACCTCAGCGTGACAGGTGACCATCTATCTGGATCGACCAGAAGGGGCGGGGCTAACGGACTGACCGGAGCGATGCCATTGGCCATCGCCTGTTGTCTTCTAGTTCTCATGTCTTCTCTTCTGCTAATTCTATTGGCTACTGTCCCCCAGCCCAATTTAAGAGCCACTCGTGCCTTTGGTGAGTTTTATGATTTGTTTCTGGTCGTCTTCCTCTTCCTCTTCCTCGAGTTTTTACTTTTGCTGCTTGCTGTGTTTGCTGATTTGGAGCGGAGGTCCGTTTTTGGCTTTTTTTTTTTTTTGCTTCTTTTGTTAAACTAACTTGGAATCTTTAATTGTTTGTTCCTTTATGCCAGGGCTTTTTCAGTTCCCCTCTCCCTTCCTGAATTTGTACACCTGGCCTGGTTCTGGTTCTGGTTCTGGTTCTTGTGTTCCTCTTCTGAGCTGGCAGGCAATGACACCTTCAAGGACCGTTTGGGGACACACAAGTACGACGTGAATGGAGCCTCCGTAAGCGCGCAAAACGGAGTTCATCAACCTTTCAAATAAACCTGGGCACTGCCATGTCAAAGTGGCAATGTGCTGACGTCACCCGTGTCACAGCGTAAAAAGATGAAATGAAATCCTCGCCTCGCCTCACCGCCAGCTCCGTCACGAGCACCTCGTCGGAGTTGGTCTTGCGCTGCCCCTCGTTTCTGATCTCCTCTTGTGACGTTTGTCCTGATGAGGGCGTCACCCTCTGGCAATGTGTTGGTCGATGGCCGCAGCCTGGTGCCACCCACCTTACGAGGTATGCTGACATCACAGAGAAGCCAACGTCCAACCAGGGAGTCTGCCACACTTGGGCCTCCTTTGCTGCCTCCATTTTAAGGGCCCCCTGTTGGTGTTGGTGCCCCCACTGCTGACTTCTTGGACCTCTGCCACATTTCCTGCCCCCCACACCCACTGCTTTACCTTCCCCCAAATGGCCCTTTGTGCCCTTTGACCTGCCACTTTCTCCACCTCCTCTCACTGATGAAAAATGGCGGAGGCGAAAGTCATGAGAAACGTCAAAGTCGAAGACGGGGGGCCGACTGGCGAGTCTCCCAACCCCAAAGACGCTTCAAGACCCTCCAGGTGGGCCGAGGCACAAACTCAAGAAGCAGGCCTCGCGGCCTACATGGGCTGAAAGGGAGAGGGGAGCGGCGCAGAGCAGCGTTCCTTAAAATATTCCAAGACTTTATTACTAAAAACTCTCAGAACGCGTAGCGAGAACAACAAAAAACCATTCAGACGTGTCAGTCAGAAGACAAATTACAAAGTCCAGGATCAGAAAGTCAAACGCGTCGTCACATTCAGCAGAATCCTAAAAAAACAGAAGAGAGAAAGACGAGCAGACAGCCTGCCCGTACGGCGCCACGCGGGCCTAACTAGACACTGGCACAGGGCAATGGGGCAGCCTGTGTGAGCCAACTGTACCAGGGTGGCCCAATGTGCCACCCTCTGGCAATGTGAGCGGGACAGTCTGGAATGTTCTGTCTGGTATGTCAGGGGGTGCCATATAGTGCCTTTCACATCTGTCTACCACTAATCCTGATGCTGCCACTTGGCTTTTGCCAACTCTGCACATGTGACGCTAAGCGAGTGCCACTCAGTGGTGCCCAGTCAGGCCGTCCACTTCTTATTCTCTTCGTACCCGTTGAAGCCGTCGCCCACAGCAGGGTTTCCATCCTGACGGGTATCAGAAGAGCCTGCAGTCGTGTCGGGATGTCAAGCCATCGTGTCTCCGTGCCTGGCGGGAGAAGACGCGTTAGGTCGCTGGGTCTGAGGTGTCCCCCTTTTTAGTTTCCTCTAACGGTGGTCTTTACACACGAGTGACAAACCCCTTCCTAGTGCTGACCGATGTGTCCTGTGCAGTGGGCCTGCTGGACGCCTCCTCTTCAACCGGTCCTCGTGTCACGACTTGAGGTGACGCCGTCATGTCCTTCGCCCTCTGCGTGCTTTACTGGCTCGGCTTGTCCCCAACTCATTTCTTCGTCCCCCTCGCTGCTGCTTGTCATTTTGCTATCACAATGATCAATGAATCTGTGCAGGCAAAGTCCCAAATCCTGCGGATTGTCCAAGAGGACTGCAGAGACGATTCAGAGTGTCACCTCAGTGGACGAACCTCGTGGGAGGAGAGTGACAAAGTGTCCTTCTTGTCATGTGTGTCCCTAGCGGCCCCCATTACTCGCACTCGGGGCCGACCACACCATCTACCGAATGACATGCGGCCGGGTGAAATGTCCTGCAGGTGACCGCAGGAGGACCTCAGGACCAGCAGAAGGGCTGCTTGGGCTTTTATTGAGAACATAAGAGGCTGAGACACCATGGACCCCTCCTCTACTCGGGGGGCATCCCCATTCAGCCACATGATGGTGGGCAGCAGAGGGTGAGGCTGGCTGCTGATTGATTGAAATGACCTCCTTGTGCCCGCCGTGCTCTCATCTAACAGGAGTGGCAGTGCCAGGTGGCGGCTGGGTGGCCGAGCAGAACTCACAAAAGGCCTAAAAGGAACACCACCTGGGCATGGTGCCAGTCTACATCACACACACCAATCCACCAAACCTGCACGTCTTCAGACTTCAGGGCAGATCACAAAAACACCACGCAGGGAGCCACTGGCACTTGAACCCCGATCTCCCTGTTGCCTCCATTGTGCCACCCCATAATGATCTACTTTATTAAATGAAAAAATCTGAAACAACGAGAGCTGAAAGGAATTAGAAGTTGGCTTTCCAGGGGTCCATCAAGTTTGCATGACACTTGGTCTGCCAGTCACACTGTCACCTGAAGGTGGGCTCTTCTCTGACTTCACAGAAACATCCTCAGGCTGGGGACATAAAGAGGGCTTCGCATGAGCCCCCCGGCAGCCCCCTGGGTTTGATGTGACGGCCTATGGAGTGGCGCCCCCACCATTCGACGCTATGGTCATCCGCCTTTCTGCTCGTTTGTCTCGTAAAGCGCGTCTTGTCCTCTTGCTGTCACGTCACCAGACAAAGCTGGGGGTCGCCGCCTGGGACCCCTCATTATACTTTGAAAACACCGGCGGGTCGAGCCTCCTAAGGATGAATAGCGTCACTGGATGTCACTGGATGTCAAACTCACGACCTGCACACCCGGCGTCTCCGGTGTGAGTCTCGTCGGAGGGGCGGCCGCTGCTGCTAAAAGCCTTGGACTTCAGAACCCTTGCCAGCGTTAACATGGGGTGCCCCTCTGCCCCCGGTGCCTCCTCGGATCTGACTGGGCGATGCCATGGTGTTTGCTGTTGTCATACAAGGCGACCTGAGTGGCTGGTAGTGTACTTTTGAGCGTGTGGGCACCGCACGTGCTCTACTCAGACTGGCAGAGAGAAATGAAGGTTGGAGGTGTGACCTCCACCGCGCACACGTAACTGAGGGTCTGCCCAAGTGGCACGACATCCACGACACCTTCTTGACTTGTGTCCGATGCAGGCTGGGAGAGCTGCAGCTTCATCGGAACCCATGGTGGGGACTGTCATGGGCATCAGAGGACAGTGATGCCCGCCAGCTGTCCACTTCTGTCATGCAACAGCCGAGCACAACACACGTGCACACTTAGGGCTGGCATTCGCACACAGGGCACCACAGACGTGACTAACAGCCAGGTGGCGCAGTGCATGCAGTCTGCAGGACCCTCTTCGGTCAGGGCGCCCAGCTGGCTGTGCCGCGTCACACTTTGGCTTCCCGTGTCCGTTTTTAAGATAGACATGAAAGGCACTATATAATATAATGGGTTGATTAAAAATAATCTCCAGCATAGGGAGCCACTTGTCTACTGTGCCAGTAAGGCACCTTGAATGGCACTATATGAGCCTACAAAGCAGCCTGTCAAGTCCCCCCTTTGATTCTGAGCAGGATACACTGAGAGTGTGCCCACCAAGAACTGTGGGTAGTGCCAGCTGTGCCAAAGCACGACAGCTAAGAACTATATAGGAAGTAGATTAACATACAGGACAGGCGCTATATAATATCTATAAAAGGTATTAAACCATAAATAGAGTATAAAAATAAGGAGCAGATTAACATATGAAAGGCGCTATATAACGCAAGCAGCTACGTAGACCGTGAGATTGATCGGTAACTAAATTCATCTCCAGACGTCAGAGCCCACCACGTCACGTCACCATAACCCCACCCAAATGTACAATTCCATGAGAAACACACAAGGGCGAACCACACGTGACTCGTACCCCTCGCATCGCTGAAGACTGCAACCTTCCTTTAAGTTCCTTGGAGATGTGATGTCAGCCTGCTATTAAAGGCGCTATATAATAACAGACTGACTGACAGGCTGCTTTTATTTTGTGTCTTCCCGGCCCTCCTCCTTTTTATTGTCTAATTTCAAGTCAAGCCCCCCAAGCGCTCCAATACGAGCCCACCTCTAGATAGTCCTGTGGTCGCTCCTTTCTGTCCTTTTTCTCAGTTTGCCCCGGCGCCTCGTTTTCGGACAATGTGTCACTTCCCCGGCGATGCGCCTCAACCCACGGTAGAAGGACAGTCACTGAATGGGACCCCCTAAAATACGGACACAGCCGTCGTCGGACCGACCTGGAGCACATGTCCACCGTGAGTCGCCCCTCCGTCAGGGACGGTAAAGTCCTGGATCGTCGATCGGCGTCTGTCGAGCTCCACGTCTGCTCCCCCCACGCAGTCCCCACTGAGGGTCGTTCACGACCGCCGCCTTTTTTAAGCTCTTTGGCCACTTCGTCTGCACGTACAATGGGCCGCTATGGCGACGTTTGAACAGAAGATGGCGACATTGTCCCACACGTCCCGCCACTGGCCGCCACTGTCCTTGTTTTCATAAATCATAAGGCGGCCTTGTTGGCTTCACATTCACAATGACAAACACAAAGTTCTGCAGACCCCTCGGCGCTAAAACGCGCTTACCAGCAGACATGTCGTGCGGGGTAACCCCGGCTTTCTTAAAAAGAGCGGAGACTCCGTGCAGGTCTTCACTAGCAGCACCACTTGTGCGAAAGCGAAACGTCAGCTGGAAACTTTAGAGTCGATCAGCTCAACACGCAGAGCTTCAGCAGAACGTCTGGAGGGCAGACTGCACTGTGGCCGACGGTGGGTCACTCGAGCGCGAGCCCCTCAGAGGTACCTGAGTGGAGTGGCACTTGGCTGTGGGCTGCGTGCGTGACGGACTCATCCTACAGACGGCCATGTAAGAAAGGCGCCATGTAAGGTAGATCCGTCTTAAAAAGGACCAAGAGAGTGTGAAACCTGAACAAAATGTACATTTCCGCGTATATAGTGCCTGTGATGTCTACTTATCTGTGTTTCCTATCTACCTATTCCTTTACATGCCACCTTTCCTACCTACTTAATCTATTATATAGTGCCTTTCCTAGCTAAATCATCTATCTTTGTGTTGACCTACTATGTCACGTACATCTGTGACTCTAATCTTTTATATTCATCTCTCAGGATTCTTACTAGGACTAGATGTTAAAATCCCTAATTTTTCAGCACAACAGTTGAAAGGAGAGGTCATCTTGAGTGGAGTGAAATTTGCCACAGACTGCGTGGTGAAACCAATGCGACTCGTCTTCAGTTGTGTGCCCCGACTTCATTGGGTGTTTCGGCCGCTGATCACAAGCCACCCTCCGCCGGGGTTGGCCCACCCCTGGTTGATCAGACCCGGGTGTGCGCAGCATGGTGACACCACTCGATCAACTGGCAGCCCATGTTACGTCCCTACGTTTCAGCCGCAGCCAGTGACTGCTCCGTTCCGCTACAGTGGCAAGCTCTTTGATTGCCTTCCGTTGAGCCTGCCCTCTGATCCCTACTCCCTTCAATAGCCTCGTGGTGGAACTGGCTACATACCCTCTGCATCCCACCTCCACTGGCCACACTTTGACGTGCCAGCCCCGCCCCTCTGCTTCAGCTGCTAAACTGGCATTTCGCAGCCTCTTCCGTTCGAATGCCTCATCGATAGGATCCTCTCATGGGACTGTCATCTCGACGATGAAGACACGCCGACAGGACTTGGACCAGAGCACAAGATGTGGACGCAGCTTAGTTGTCGCAATTTCGGGTGGGAAGGTGAGCCTCTGGTTGAGGTCCACTCGCAACTCCCAGTCCCGGGCTGGGTTCAATGGACCATTATCTGGGAGTAAAGGCTTGGTCCGCTGTTTCTCCCCTTTCCCACATGAAAGTTGTTCTCCGTGGGATGATACTTTGCACTTCTGCCATTCATGGCGTTAATGGTTACTCTCTTGTTCTCAATTTCGGCAGCCAAGCATCTCAGCACTTGGTTGTGGCGCCAGGTGTATCTTCTTTGAGTTAAGCTGGTCTTGCAACCCACCAGTATGTGTTTGAGGGTTGCTGGGATAGCGCACAGGGGACATGCTGGATCCTTTCCATGCCAAAGATGTAGGTTGGTTGGGGAGGGCAAGACGTCGTATGTGGCTCTGATGATGAAACTCAGCCCATCCAGCGGCCTTGTTGGGCTTGGGAGACCACCTTGGCACACCTGGCTGTTTCCTCCTGGTGGCGGACCTCCTCCACCACCATTTGCCGCCGCTCCATTGGAGTAGCCTTTTGCCATGTGGGTGTTACTGCTTCGAATCCAAAGCCCCCTCTACCATGTTGGACATGCCCCACTACATCCTGGTGTCTGAGGGCAGCCTTTGCCTTCACAACTACTGCCGATGACTTCCTTTTCCTCCCTGTTGCTAGGGTTGGAGCAGCACCTCTGACAACTGAGTCCCGATTCTGTGAGAGTCATCTCCAGCCAATTCTGTGAGAGTCATCTCCAGCCTTGATTTTGCGCATTTGTACTCCTCCACCAGGCTTGAGATTGGCAGAGAGAGGGCTCCGTTACCATCAATGCTGGTGAGGCACCTTGGCAGTCCAAGCCACTTCCTCACTTGTGCGTTCTTTAGTCTCTCAAACCAGTTGGCCTGGGATAAAGTGACCTCATAGATAGCAGCTGGCCACATGAGCCGGGGCAGTAGCCCAAACTGAAAGCACCACAGCTTCAGCTTCCCTGGCAGGGCAGTGTTATTGATCTTATTTAGGCCGTTGATTGTGTCCTGCCTGAGTTGTTCCACCTGCTTCGAGTCTTTGAGCTCTGCACTATACCAACGGCCAAGGCTTCTGATAGGCTTCTCCACCACTCTTGGTTTTGGTTCGTTGTTAACCTGGAAGCTCTCATTGGTAAGCTGGCCTTTGACTATGGAGATACTGCGGGATTTGCTGGGTTTAAATTCCATTCGTGCCCACTTGATGTTGTCCTGAAGTTTATTCAACAGACGTTCGGTGCATGCGTTTGTTGTTGTTGTTGTTGTCCTATCATCCATGTCTGCCGTTGTGTTATCGTGGGATTTCCCTCCACTTGCCCTTTAGCTGTTTCCTCACGGGTAAGTGTTCTCGTCAAGTTCGTTATCGGGTTGGTCTACTGTTGCACTTTAAGTTGAACACACACACACGCAGACCCTCACCACAACAGTGACACACACACGCTGATTAACCCTTTGCACTTTGAACCACACAAGTGCTATATTAATAACAGCCTGTCATTCAGCACTTCAAGAGTCTTACTTATGATCAGCAGGAGCAACAATACGATGTTTTAGTGATATCTCAGACCTAAATATTACTTTTGGTCTACAAGAACACATTTAAACATACAAAGACTCAGCACTCTTGACTATAGGCCATTCATCAGCCAAGAAGACCTTCTTTATCGTATTTGTTCCTTCTGTTGAGTATAGCGCTCTTCACTCTCAGCCTTATAAACCTTGCAGCACAGAAATAATGGCAAAAATCCGGCTGTCACCAGGTGCTCAAAGAAATCTAACTTATTACGTCAATCACTCTAGACATTAAGACAAAGCACTGAAAGTTAAAAGCAGCATGGTATTTATTACAAGAATAATAAGAATACCACAAGAACAAAGAATACTAGAAAATAGGTAGTGATAGGAAAGTCTGAATATAAATAGTCTTTAGAAAAAGCTTACGAAAAAGTTACAGATGACAAGGATGAATGTCCCAGGGAGGCGTTTGATTTAGCAGTCGATGTTCATGATGCCTTTCTGACGACCAGGGCCGTCTTCGTCCGTTCCACTTCTTCTTTGCTTCTCTCTATCTTGCTTCTCAAACCAAGTCATATTTATTATGAAATGTCAAGCCTTGGTTTCACAACACATGCACCTGATTGGCTGGCTGTCCAAATGATTGATGAATTAATTCACTGTCCGTTTTCCCACACAACAAAACCTTTGATGTACTCTGAGGTCTCAGTAGTTCTTCCTGTCCCAGGCTGTAAACCAAATTGTTGTTCCAGATGTCCATCCATAAAGTAATCAATAGCCTGAGGTATCAGCTCAGCTTCCTTTCTCAGGCTATAAACCAAATTAGCACGAAGCTATGAACAAAAATAAGGTGTAAGGGAAGAAAACCTGCTTTAATTTGTCTTAGTTCATCTGTTGTCTTGTCTTGAACAAAATATAATGGAAACCAAAATGTACAGATTTTATACACCATAACAGCCCTGATTGGGGGGAAACGCAAACCAGTCTTCGACCATTCCCCTCCAACCACCCATCAGGAGGCTCGAATAATGAGCTCCATCGCCATGGTAAACGCCAGTGGAGAGATGGTACAGCCCGCCATTACGCCTATTTCGAGGTGCTGCCAGGCCGTTGTTCTAGTCTGTGTTGTCACACAGAATTGCAGGTCCTGGAAGTAGGCTTTGACCAGCCTTGTGATTCCCTCTGGGACTTGGAAGAACTTGAACGCCGTCCACAAGATCTCATGCGGCACTGACCCAATAGCATTGGCAAGATCTAGGAAAACCACGTGCAGATCTTTCTTCTCCTTCTTGCTGTCTGTATCTGGTGCCAGATGACATTTTGGTGTTCCAGGCATCCTGAAAATCCTCTTATGCCTGTCTTCTGCACTGAGAGTCTCTGGGCCACAACACTGAAGAATATCTTTCCTTCCACATTCAGGAGGCTGATCTGGCGGAACTGATTGATGGTTGAAGAATTCTTCTCTTTGGGAATCAGGATACCTCCTTCATGCCTTCGGTATGACTCCTTTCTCCCATGCCACCTTCATTAGCTTCCAGAGGTACTTCAAAACGCCTAGCGCATTCTTATAGAGCCTATATGGGATGCCATTGGGCCCAGGGGGCTGAGGCTGCTCTTGCCCACTTTACTGTCCTCTCAACTTCGCTCCATGTAGGGGGCCTTATTTCCAACTGGTGCTCAGGTGGTTGAATTGGCGGCATGCCATCTGGAATACTGGCTGGCACATGCCTCTTGTTATCGGAGTAGGTCTTCCTCAGGTGCTCCTCTTGTTCCCTTATGGGTGCTTTTATGGTCTCAGTTTTCTCTTTTACGAAGAGATCTTTATATATCTATATTTATCTATCTATCTATCCATTATATAGTATCTTTCACTCTATCTATCTATCTATCTATCTATCTATTATATAGTGCCCTTCATATCTGTCTGTCTGTTGAGTCCTAAGAAATGTCAGGTCCTTCCATAAAAACCCCAAATCCAAAGAGGACTGTTTGATTTATGTGAGGTAGATTGCCCAGAGGGGACTGGGTGGTCTCGTGGTCTGGAATCCCTGCAGATTTAATTTTTTTTCTCCAGCCTTTGGAGTTTTTTGTGTTTTTTCTGTCCACCCTGGCCATCAGACCTTACTTATTCTATGTTAATTAATGTTGACTTATTTTTATTTTTTACTGTGTCTTCTATTTTTCTATTCTCCATTTTGTAAAGCACTTTGAGCTACATTTTTTTTGTTTTAATTTTTGTGCTATATAAATAAATGTTGATTGATTGATTGATTGATTTCATGTTTTCATAAATGAAGGAACTAATCAGCTGCACGATGGCGCAGAATAACAACGACAGACCATCCACGGCCAACCAGGATCTGCGGCTGTCGCTTGGCTTCCAGGGCTTTATAGGTTGTGGCCCAGAAGGGGCGGGGTTAGTTGCCCTGAGCGGGGTTAGTTGCCCTGAAGAGGCGTCGTCTCAGTGATTTGGAGGAAGAAGGAGACGTGCCATTGACAACAGTGCCCCCTCTCGTCTTGGAGTGGTACTGCATTCCTCTCATGAGCCTGGGAAGCAATTCTCCGCCACGTCCATCAGTTATATAGGGCCTCTCACATCTAGGCAGTGATCTTTTATGTAGCGCCTTTCCTCTTCATGTATCCAGGCATGATGCTGAGAGGTCGTAGAGCAGCTTGAGGTGACCATCAGCTCAGCGGGCACTCCGCATACCAGGCAGGCAGGTTTGGTCCATCTCTGTGGTTACGACACCCCATTGTGATCAGGACAAGCGCAACTGTGGAAGATGGCAAACGTCTGGGGCGTTTTGGCTTGTGTGTCTCTTCATTGTCATGTGACATTGTCAGACAATCCTGGGAATATTGTGAAAGTCTTTCAGAGACGTCGTTCCACCGAAAACGTCTCGGGCGCATTCCTCTGGGATTCAGTGGACTCCCCGAGTGTGCAGGTAAATTAGTTTGGTCCGTTTCCTTCCACCTCTCTCCAAACACAAGCCTCCCCTCCAAATGACTGGATGGTGTCTGGAATAAAACGTCCACAAGAAGACATGATGTCATGTACACGTGGCAGTGCCATCTGCGTTGGCCCTGGTGGCGCCTTTATCACATTGGCGGCGAGGCACGGACATTAGGGTTAGGGTTAGAGACTCTCTGCTTGGCTGAGAGTCGGCTCTGTCCTCTTCTGACAGAAACTTGATCCTCGATTTCTGAAAACTCCTCATCTTCCAAAGTGAGCTCTCCAGCCACGTTGTCTTCTCTCTCCTCTAAAATGACGTCTAAGGCCATCTGAGCCGAGATCTTCTTTGTCATACTGGATTGCTTTTGGAAAGAAGCCACATACGCAGAGCTATTTATTAGTTGTGTCCTTTTGTGTCCCATTTTGAAAAGAAATCAGGATGATTAGGGATTATATGTGAACAGGAACGTCATTGTTGGCGGTTGGGTGGGCTAGGAGGGGTTGATGGGGTGTTCATGGTGGTTGATGGCATGATTGGTATGATGGCTTTGGGTTTGGGGTACTGTATGTGGAAACAATGCTTCTGAAGTGCTTCTCTTATTGTTCTCTTCCACAGCTGCATTGCTCCTGCGACTAGCAGACCCAATACCACCAGTGACATGTACAGTAAATGTGTTGGGGGCACAATATGCACTCAATGAAAGAATTTGTCTCTTAACATGGTCTTAGAAAATAAGCCAAGGACATCGAATCTCAGGTTGATTTTTTTTTTTAGGAAACATTGAAAATGAGTCCCACATACCGACAGCCACACAAGGGTTAAAACCCAATTGAAGTAAAAATGGACGAGTTTTTGCTAAAAATGGCTCTTATAACGAAAGAGATGACGTATTGATATAATTTTTTAATGGTGGGCACTGAATTGAAGATCGTGACTAAACAGAAGAGAAAGTAAAAGGCGCTTTACGGAGCTCCTCCAGGACTGAAGACGACGGCAGTCACGCTCCGCAGGGCGCTTAGGCAGATCCTCCGGCCGCCAGGGGGCGACATGCTCGCTGGCGTGAAGTGGCCGCTCGCTCGCTCGCCCCCCCGCGCAGAGGCTCAACACGTGCGGAGTGCCCGAGTCGTGTGGACTTCCGGTGCTGGAGAGACGACGCAGAGGCGCGCGGAGAGATGAGGCCAGGTGAGTCTCGCGGATTTGTTTTAAGCCGTTAGCCGTTTTATTGTATGTATCGCACGGTTATGCACCCTGTGTCCGCTTGCACGCATTCTGCTCGAAAACATGGTGACGATCCATTCTTGAATTCACTTTCAAATCCGCGTGCCGTGGCCACCGCTTATGGTTACACGTGGCCGCACTCGCGAGCCCCTAACACAGTCTGCTGGCTGCCCACCGAGGCCGTTTAGCCCAGTCGAAGGGAGTCCGTGTGGATGCTCAAAGGGTGAAGAATGACATCGGGCTTGAATGTGCAGTGGCGCACCAGCCGGAGGGCCTTTAAATATCAGACCACGGTGTGGCGCGGACCTCGTGCGACATTCCAGGACGGACCCGCTTCGCCCCGTGGTCGGTGTGTTCTGCCCTGGATTCGGACCACAGCGATAGGCGGCCCGTTGTGTTGGACTCGCTGGACATTGAGCCGTGGTGCCCTGTGAGCTCCGGGCTGGTTGCGGGTCTCTCCTTTCTCATCTGCGCTCGCGAACAGTTGCCTGTACTCCGCTATTTGTATTCTGACTGTACAGCGAGCCGTCGAGTGTAAAGACGCCATAAAGCGCCCAGACGTGTACTTCTCTTCACACGTAAAGCTCCACGGACTGTGTCGGGGTAAGAGAGGGTCAGACACACGAGGATACTTAAGAAAGGCGGACGTAGCGAAGGGATGCCATCGCGGAATCCATTAAAAATGTTTGATGCCACTCCTGTTAAGGTGATGGCTAAATAAAAGCCTAATGCAGCGTTGATCGGCACACCAGTAAGCCAAATGTCTATCAAGAGCCCCCCAAACTGAGCAGGTGATTCACTAATGAGGAGCCGATGGACCCCGCGCTTGTTTTCAATGACGACCAAATTCTGAGCGCGTCTCCGAGCTGCAGCCTTCGCTGTTTGGCATAAAGAACAGGAATATGATTGTTGTTGTATTTTTCAATAATAAAGTTTGCATCCCATTTCTTCTGCCAGGTTTTAGCCCTCGTGGTGGAAGAGGCGGCTTTGGAGACCGAGGTGGGAGAGGTCGTGGTGGCTTTGGAGATCGGGGAGGACGAGGAGGTTTCAGAGGTGGCAGAGGTTGGTGTAGCTGAGTGAAATGCAAAATTCTAGGTTTGATTGTTTGCTTTTGTTCTTAAACAGTATGAAGTTCTAACATATTGGTAAGTTAACTTCTCATCTCATTTGTGGATAAAACCATTCATGAAGCACCCTGCTTTAATGCAGAAAATCTGTTCTGGCCTTGATTACTTGTGTAAAGTGAATATGATGAAAGAAAACTCCAACGGAGCATCAAAACAGCTGGAGGAGATTTGGGGTTCTGCAGTGGACCAGTGCCCTGTCCAGAGATGATTCCTTTCTTGTGCCCAGTGCTGCCAGGAAAGGCAATGCTGCTTTCTGTCTTGGCAGCTATTGGCGTCCGCTCTGGACATCTTCTACCACATGGCATCCTCGGTGACCTCAGAGCAATTTTCATATTTGCATTGAAAAACATTTTGGTTACCAAGTCTCACACACCTTCATCACACTTGTATGTTTTCATGCTGGTGTGCTGCCATTTGCTTAAAGAGCTTCATGTGCTTTTTGTTTTCTCTGACGTAGCAGGCAGTGGCGTCAGATTTGTGTTCTCGTGTTCATATTCTTGATATCCTGCCCTAAAACTCACTGAGGAGTGCTAAACGGACGCAGTTCTGTTCACAGAAGACTCTGGGATTGATTGGTGAAGGTGGGAGAAGCACTCAAAGTAGCGATGGTGAAGGGTCATCCTTTCCAATGGTGCCCTGGTAGAATAAACCACTGAAATTAAATTCTAAGTTTTGCTGTGCCTCTTGCTTGCTACATATCAGTTTTTTTTCCATTACAAATTTGTTAAACAGCTAAGTTATGGAACAGATGAGACCAGTCTTAGGGTCTTGTACACCGTTGTAATATTGTCCAGGAAAATTGTTACTTGCACGTGTTAATAGTGTGCAACACCTCGCCACTCTTCAGGCACCTTGATTAGTGAATATAACAAGCAGCAGCAAAACTACATTTGAAATTCTAACCCTTCCCACAATCCTCTGCACTCCTAAAGCTACAGACTGTTAAAGTCAAGCACGAGGCATCTGATCCTACAGTGCTCTCCATGATTTTCTTTTCCTAGTGCCCAATAACGCCTATTAAGAACTGGCACGTGAAAGTGTGTTAACACGGGATTATACAATTTAAAAAAACAAGGACAAGCGCACCACTTGCATGGGCACAAGTACATCTGTGTACACACAGGCTTGAAGCCTCTCGGCTGGTAGAATTCTTGGTTTGGTTTTTGAATTCTGCCGACTGTTAAAGAACCTCAAGTGACCAAACATCTTTGTGTTTTCTCCGTGAACTTAACTGAAAAGCGGAGAACTGGGAGGAAATAAAACATCTGACCCAAAACCAATACATATTGTTGGCATTTTAAAATAAGTGTAGTGACTGACAAAGCAAAGACCGTTTAGGTGAATATATCTACAGTCTAATCATCCTGCTAATTAATGCAGTAAGGAGGTGAATTTCTGGGAATGGACCTTTAGATCAAACGTTAATTGTGACTTGGAGAGCCACTTGAGGAGGTCTTGTCTTGTCTGCATGCTGCATCATCTGTTGGTGTCTAACTTGGCGGGCAGGTGTTTTTAAATGGAGTAACGGAGCTGCTGCCATCAACACGTGACAAGAGTGTAGAAATGTTGTTGTGTTTTTAACCAGGTGGTGGATTCAGATCACCAGGCGGTGATGGAGGGTTTCGTGGTGGACGTGGCACTCCTCGAGGAGGAAGAGGTGGAGGAGGAAGAGGTAGAGGAGGAAGAGGTGGCTTTAGAGGGGGAAGTAAAGTAACAGTTGAGCCCCATAGACATGAAGGTGAGTTTTTTTTTTTCTCTTCATAAGCTTTAAAATGGCGTCGGTCTAATGTCTCGTCCTCCTGATGGCCCTGTCGTGACCGTGGCTGTGTTCTGCTTTATATTCAGTGAGTTGGCTGTTTGGTCCGTCACTTGCTGTTGCCTGAAGTTGAACTGTACTTTAGCACTACTCTGCATTATTATTATTATTATTATTATTCCCATTTTGATTTAAACGGAGTGAGTAGTACTTTGTGCTGCAGTATTAAATAGTGGCCGTAATTTAAATTCAATACCACTCTCAGTTCAACTCATCACGTTTCTACGAAGGGGTCTGTCATTTATAAATTTCGGCACCTTTGAAAGCAAGTCTTCAGATCTAAGAACAGCTTCGAGATGCTAACCAGCTTGTTTGTTGTCCACGTATTCCAGATTAAGTAGATTCAGGATGTGCTTAATGGCATGAAATGGTAGTGACTGTTGCACCAAGACGACTATAACTGTTTTCTGTGATGTCTAAGTGGAGTATCTCTTAAAATGAAGAACTATTCACACGGACGACTTTAGTCCATTGTTTTTGTGACCACTTATTTTTCCTGCCCTCTTAGGGGTGTTCATCTGTCGTGGGAAAGAGGACGCTTTAGTTACCAAAAACTTAGTGGTTGGCGAGTCCGTATATGGAGAGAAAAGAATAAACGTTGAGGTGAGTACTAAGACACTCATCTTGCATTGATGGTTTTGCATGAGAACTCCGGCTGCAGTGCCATTTATGGCTAAAGGTTTACAGGGAGATGCTGTTAGTCGCCATCTCCACTCTGGTGGCAGCTCACGCCTTTTGGGTCTGGGCATGTAAAACTCCCAATCCAGCACAACTCAAACTCCTCGCTGAGCCGTGGTATTCACCATATTTAAGTTTGTTTCATGTAGATGACATGAACTTCTTTTCACTGAGAAAACCAGCAACACACCCTATTTTGCAGAGGACTGCATGTGTCTCTTCTGTGTGTGCCCGTGAAGCTGCGTGCCGACTTTAGATTTGGTTGAATTTGTTCTTCTCTTTACTTCTGCCCTCTTTGTCCCCAGGAAGGAGAAACAAAAATTGAATACAGAGCCTGGAATCCCTTCCGATCCAAACTGGCAGCTGCCATCCTTGGGGGAGTTGACCAGATCCACATTAAGCCTGGTGCGCGAGTGATGTACCTTGGAGCGGCTTCTGGGACTACAGTGTCTCACGTCTCTGATATTGTGGGGCCTGTAAGTATTACAAGTTCCGGCTTTTTAAGGGTGTTTTGCTGTTCTTGTTAAGAGATTGTCAGTGTTTCTAAAGTGTCCTTTTCACATTTGTGAGACTGGGTGGACAGCCACTGGAGTCTGGTTAGTCATTGAAGAGCAAACCGATGCTGTACATCTTCCTAGAAGTGCAGAATTTGAGAATTTTAGTAGAGACGCTTTCTTTCAGTTGTCTGTCTCTCTTGTAAAGCAACCTTTGAACTGCTTTGTTTAGGTGACAGGAGGTTAGCTGCAAAAAAAAAAAAAAAAACCACCAATCAAACGAACGGAACGCTGGCTCAACTACCTCATCACCTTACGTAAAGGAGCGCTAAATTACTGAAAAGCCTAGAAAATCAGGGCTCAAAAGATCAGTCAGCAGCCGATCGATGGGAGCGTCTCTACATTAGGGGATACTTTGATGACAAGTAAAGGGATTTCTTTGATTAAACTTCTCGGTGTTTTTATTTTTTGCCCTCCAGGAAGGTTTAGTGTATGCAGTGGAATTCTCTCACAGGTCTGGCAGAGACCTCCTTAATGTAGCCAAGAAAAGAACCAACATCATCCCCATCATTGAAGACGCCAGACACCCACATAAGTACAGAATGCTTGTTGGTAAGTTGCCTTTGCTTTGAACAGAATTCGAAGTGCGTGAATGTCATTGGGTAACTTTTTATTTTTTATATTGTTTTAAGTGTGTGTGGTTAAGGACACAATTGTGAGTTGCTGGGACAGGTTGGATTTCCACAGCAAGTGATGTTATAAACAAATATAAGACGGCTTCTTTCTCAAGTCTCGTGTATTTTTAATTTTTTTTTACTTTCTGTGTAACCTAAGAGGTGGCGTCCAAATGCTAAGCCTTGTCTGCATCCTAACAATGTTTTTAGTGGTCTATTTTACTGTAAGTGAACATGCTGAGCACTCACTTGCAGAGGTCTAGGATTGCTTGTTACTGTATTACCTATGGATGGGCCGTTCAACAATTAGATTTACTAAAGATACTTCAACTGAGCCAGCTTTGTGATTAAATGTGTTTACTGTTTTATATAAAATCAGCATCACACATGGAGTCCCCCAGGCTGATGTTTCTCTGATTATGTTGGCTTCTTAAGTCGCTGGACAAAAGCATCTGCTAAGCAAATGAATGTAAACGTACCAATCGGGTGATATTGTGGTGCAGGAGCATAGGACGTACACACGCTTGGCTGGCTCTCTGGAGTAACTCGTCTTTCTTAGTCAGCCAGCCGTTTATACAAGATGGGTAGATGCCTTTACCAAGCAAGGGGCTGCCACTGATCAGGTGTGCACCATAATTAAAGTGTCATCCGAATTGGGATCCCGAGTTGGTTTGTCGTGTGGCGGGTGCGGCAGTGCACTGTATCGGTGTGTGTGCTCCTAACCTCATCTCTGACTGCACTCTCAAATAGTCCAAAGGCTGTGTCACTTCACTTGCCATCACTCTAGTGCCACTATATAAAATACAGCTGTCACCTGAATGGAACTTTCTCTTAAGAAAACAACTGGCAAGACTGACTGGTAAATGGATAGATTTGTTGGAAGACTATTCTGGACCATCTTAGACATTTTTTAGGATTCAGGATGAGAACAAAGTGGCTCCCTCATTGTTACGTGCACTAGGTGAAGTTGGCACGTTCTTGAAAAGTCGCTTTTGCCATTTGAAGTCCAATCTGGTGGGATTGTGCAAATCTTGCCACGCATTCTTTGACCCTTACACTGAAGTGGCTAACAAGCAGATGTTTTCCTTCCTTGCTCTTATGGTGTCTTCCCTTTATTGCAGTGGAGAGACCAGAAAGCTTCATGATAGATCCCATGTAAATACTAGTGGACTGTAAGAGTGTCTGCTATTACTAGTCATAATGTCGTTCACTTTTGAGCATATTGAGCAGTGTCTGTCTTGGCTAGAACATACTATGGGGTGGACACATGGAGTGTTTGGACAGTAGTAATATTAGCCAGAGCTCCATCCTTCTGTTCACACGCACAGGCTGATCTGATTATTGAGAGTGTAAATCAGACTTTCTTACTCGGGGGAATCTTTCCCTTTTTTCCACATTTTTGCCTTATTTTAATGTTTTTCATTGGCATCAAAAAAATTGTAATTCTATCTATACTCTGTAGTTTAAAAAGTTTGAGAGATTTTTTTTTTCCCCATTAATGTCTAAATGATTACTGGTGCCCAATTTGTATGTATGTATTTATTTTTTTTTGGCACTGTCTTTAATCTTATCCTAGCATTTGCTGTTGCATTTTATAGATCCGTATATTACCTTAAATCTATCTGATGCAGTGTTTGGTTATTCTATGCAGATTCCTAATAAAGGCTTTAAAATATATGATAAGTGTATGGATAGTCAATACGGGGAATGTTGAGCAGAAAGTGAAGGCAGTTACGTCGGGCATAACGGGCAGCAGGCAATGTCTGATGTGGAGAAGATGTTAGGTGAGCAATGAGGGCACAGCCAGCATCCTTCAAGTGTCGTATGGAATCGGCCAACGCAACGCATTTCAAAAGACGCCGTCCTCGCGTGATTTTTTTTAATTTTTTTTTTGCAGTTTTACAAACTGTTGATCTCTTCCATAATTTGAACCAGTGTCACTAGTGGAGTAGCTTATAGGATCCTACTTTTACGTTACGTTTTAGGTTCTCATTAGTTCTGAATTTAGAATTCGCTTGGTACACATGGTGTGATCAATTAGAATTCCAGCTGCCCACGTTTAACAGATGCCAAATAAATGGCTGAAAAGATGTCTGCACTTTAAAAAGTAGTTTCTGCAAAGCTTTTTGTTGGTTTGTTTTTATTTAGGGCACATCATTACAAGTTATTGTAGAATTCTGAATTGGATATGCTATTTTCTTTTGTATGCTAACTGGTCCTTCAAATTTCTCTATCTATAGGAATGGTCGATGTAATCTTTGCTGATGTGGCCCAGCCAGATCAAACTAGGATTGTTGCTATTAATGCACACAATTTCCTAAAGAACGGTGGCCATTTTGTAATTTCAATTAAGGTAAGAGGTTGGTTTAAATATCATCATAATATATCATCGTCTAAACACACATTTCTGCTTGTATGTAATGAAAATAAACACAGTGCTATCACAAGGTACCCTAGCAGTCATCCCCTTCTAGGGACCCCTTTTAATTTCTGATCACTGCAAAATGTGAATTTCAGTTTTTCCTTTTACTTTTGTGTATTTGAGTGAGTTGAAATGATGGCGAGATTAATTGCGCTTTGATAAACTGCCTTATACGGCCCTTTCAAGAAATGGCGGCTCTCCTCTGACTGTTTTTGAACATGGTTACTATTGACCATCCATTGACTGACCAGATTATCCAGTTCAGTATCACTTGGGGGCCTGCGCCTCTCCAAACGACAGGGTCCAACCATGGATGGGGTTCCTGCCTCGCACAGACCCATACCTTCATTTACAATGTTAACAAAAAGTGGTGGTCTGTATGCTCACACAAACACTTGGAACTGCCTCGAGTTTCTGTTGGTGTTGCCCACTTCAGTGTCAGACCTGGGAATCTCTCTTAAGTCATTTTATCGGAGTGTCAAAAGACGGGCCACGCTAAACACTTATGAAGCCTTTGTTAAGGTCTTTTTACATGAGACTGAATTAGTAGTAGATGAAGTTTTTCAGTAACTACTAAAGTGTCACCATAAAATGTACCTGGTGTTTGAAAAATTGCATATTGCCCAGACATCAGTCGGTCAGTCATGTTGTCTGAAGCCCAAAGGAACTCTTTATATAAGGCCGTGCCACATTTGTATAGACGGGCGGCCTGTGAGGGTTTTAAACGGCACTATGATTCAAAGTGTGAGTAGTTTGTGACTTGTCTATTAAACTTACTCTCCATAAGAATTACTAGCCAACTAATTCCTTCTCCATATGCTGATGTATGACAGACAGCAAATGACACAAACCCCTGGTATGACCGGTGTCTTGTTACAAGAGGTGGTGTGTGGCACTCATGAATTCATATGGCAGAATTTATTATTCAGTTGCTACAAGGTTACCTGATTTATCATTTTAATAAACTCTTGGCCAAAATCTCTCCACGCCATTACCCCTAATTGCATGGGGTCATTCCCCCTCGATGACACTCCACTCCGTGTACTGTTCTTTATCGCAGGGCTGTTTCATTTCATACAATGGGATGTTTGTCGGACAGTCTCATCTGATTGTGTTTGGGACGTGTTTTTTTTTTCTTTTTTTCTGAAGCGTTGTGTATCTTAATGATTGTTTAACAAGCCTTCTGAAAGCGTCTGCCAGTGTAGCCACCTTTCAGCCTGTTTCAGACTGGATAGTTGTAGGGTAAGCTAAAGAATACGCAGGATTTCTGAACTTGTCTTTCACCACCAAGGCAAACTGCATTGATTCCACTGCTGCTCCTGAGGCCGTCTTTGCAGCTGAGGTCAAGAAGATGACGCAAGAAAATATGAAACCACAAGAGCAGCTCACACTTGAACCTTATGAGCGAGACCACGCAGTTGTTGTTGGCATCTATCGGTAAGGACCTTGTTTTAATATTTTATAGGCAGTATAGCAATGTTTGAGTTGTTTCTAAAAAAGGTAAGTCAGCTGTTGAAATTGGAGATCAGTTGTTTATAAAGTTCAGCCCTTGGTGTAAATTTATTACTGCCGAGTGCTCAACCGCTTCCACCGCAGTGCAAGTTCAAAGAAACTGGATTACCTACAATTGGTTAAAAGTGAGAGTTTGTGCTTGTGTGTGTTCAAGTGAACGGACATTGGGAGGGGAGCTGTGACAGGCAAGGCTGTCTGAACGTTGGCTAATGTAATGCGTTAAATGAGACCACCTGAACAGAACAGAACAGAAGATGGTTTAGTCTGAAAGTGTGCCACATGCCCACCTACAGTATGATGAGTTCCTTTGCTTTGTTTTATTGCAGGCCGCCACCCAAGCAAAAGAAGTGATTTTTGACTGGACTTGGAGTAATGGAAGGTGAATTAAAAGCCCAGTCATACAGCCGGTCCCACATTATTTTATTTTCATTTTTTTGTTTATATCTTTTTGGAGTTATGAATTTTTCCATTCACCTGGTTTTCTGTATGTAAACAGTTAATATTGTAAATGTTCAAACATTTTGTACTATTTTTGTTTTTAATATTTGTTTATAAACTCTTTAAAACTTCAAATTTGATTCATTTTACCTTCTAGTAAAAATTTTGTGCCATCTTACTGTAGAAAAAGTTAAAATACAAGTTTACGGTATTTTAGGACATAACAGTGTCACTTAGCAGATGCGTGTTGTGATTGCAGTGGGGTCTCGGTGACCACTGAAACTTTTAGAACAACTTCTGGAAATCTTAGGAAATGCCAGGGCACAGACAACTGCTGTTCTTGACCCGCTCAAATAAAAGTCCAAGATGGTGCTGGTATTTATCACACCAATACATCGTTGGCTTGATTTTTTTTTCTTCTTTTTTTTCAAACACCTGAAAACTAATGTCTATAAACAAACACATTAAAAAACAGAAAACTGGCAGAAAACCTTGCGAGGAGTGCTAATGTACGTCACCTCCATGACTGATCTTTTACTGCTGAAATACTGAAACAATGTCTTTGGCTCATCTTTCACCTTTATCTGTTATATTCCTGTATTTCTGGAAATCCTGTAAAAGACAAATTTCCCCTTTGGGTCACAGTTTTATCTAATTACTAATTATTATTTGGGTAATGCCTTCATCCAAGGCAACTTTATATTATCTGAGATATAACTGCACAGCTGGTGAAGTGGCTTCCTCAGGGTCACACTGTGCCAGTAGAAGGATTTGAACCCCAAACTCGCCCACACTCTATTTCCTTTTTACATACCACGACGATTCTAAATGCTTAAGATCATCACCACTACAGGTGAAGATGGTCAATCGATATAAAGTATATTTGGGTGAAAAGTGTGACATCCAGGGCACCTAAAATGGGTTTCACCAGGTCAAAAAAGACACAGAGGGCACAACATTGAGTGAGCACTCAAGAGTTGTCGGAGGGTTAAACACGAACATAAGAGAGAGTTTGATTATTACAGTGAGTAAGATGAGCAAACACAGCTGAGTAGTGTAGTATGGGAGTTACTGGCTGCCATTACAAGTACGTACCGCAGTGCATCAGGGCCAGTTCTGTTCTGTGGTGAATTCCACAGACTGAGCCATCAAACGCATGCGCCCCTTACATGGCATATCTTGAAAAGAGCATGAGAGGAACTCTGAAATAACGGACCTGAGCTTCAGGCGAGATGTTTGACTACTTAGACAGTCTGGCACAGCTTTTTGAAGGATTTGACTTATCAGTTAAATGCTCTCCATTGGGTTTGCTAACCTGCCTGCACTTCTAAAAAATCTCAAAGCAGATGTCAAAAAGAGAGCCGAGAGTCGTCGTCAAGGCTGACTTGAAAAGAGCTTTTACAGTATAAATGAATGCACTCCGAATACTCTTGGACTTCTGTAATTCATGTGGCTCTGACATGGCTGGACTTGGATTTGGTTGGTAAGCAGTGTTTAATTTTCAGTTACTGGGCAGAAAATGGCAGTGAAGAGATCTGTTATGTGCGCTTGGTATGACCGTCTGTGATGATTGTGCCAGTCTTTGTAAAAACCAGCTGACCTTTCATTTCTGATGGTGCAGATGAACTTGACATTTCTGGAGTTCTTTTCCAAACTTCATATTGTGTCTCTAATTGACGTCTCTTAGTCTCATCCGCTTATTAAAACTGCCCTGGCACTTCCCTCTTCTGTGTAGAATCACCCGGAAGTCGCTCTATAAATACAGTGTATTATTACCATTATTATTCTTTTCCATTTTTTTGTACAGAATGTCGTGGCCTTTAGAAATCTGCTCTTGATATCAGACAGTAGGCTGTCTTGCCGTCATCCCTGCCCTGCTCATGTCGCTGGTTTTCTGATGTGTCTGCAGTGTTGGGTACGCCGCTGGACGGCTTCTTCTCCAAGATATTCCAAGCTGTTGGTTTTAATACACTTTTTCTTATCTGGACATTTCTTAATGTTGGTGACTGTAACGGGAGATAACAAGTGGAAGACTGAAGGCCAAATCCAGTAATACACAAAACTATTTTAATATAAACACGCCCTGCAACTGTGGGCACAAGTACAGGGTGGTCCAGATCGTCTGGATGACTTTGATTTATGAGGGGACGATTCCAATTCAGCGTGAAGACGATTCTTCATGACGTCAGTTCACACACTTGTCAATGGTCCGGGATTTTTCAGGTGATTTTCTATGTAATAAACGTAAGTTATAGCATAATGAAAATTGTGTAATTAGATGTGGACCACCTTATAGAATATACACAGAAAGAGACCACCTTTGCTTCACTACTAATGAACAGACAGCACTGCCTACAGTAGATGTGGAACATCTCGACCAGCCTCTTGAACTTTAAGATGTTCAGTGGCTCTCTGAGCTCTGCTGGCCTAAGTACATGTCTGTCTGTCTGCCTGTCTATCTGACTAAATAGTTTTAATGCTCACTCCAAAGTTAAAGCAGATTCCCCGTATCAAAGATGGAGTAGTTTTACTCCCTCAGTCAGGACGGGGTCCTGTTCGCAGACCCCCGTGAGGTTTTGTGCCTCAAACGCGTGTAACTGACTCAGCCTTGGGTACGCCAAACTCCAGCCTGCAGTGAAGACGTGGCCTTTGGCCTTTGGAGTGTGTGACACTACACGCTCTCTCCTAATGATTTTGCTAAAGTACTTTTCTAGCAGCTTAAAATTTGCATGAACAGCTTACTGAAAGTCTAGAGCTTCTTAGAAAACAGCAGAAAGTGTGAGCTTAAATGGGACGCAGTCTTAGTCACAAACCTACTGCTGTACGTCTGCTAAGACAGGAAGGTTTAAACACAAATGGTACTTCAAGATATACTAAAGACTCTGTCAGGAGTTCACTTCTAACAAATGCTGAAAACAGTTTTCCTTCATTACAACCAGACAGGGGTCGCAAGTTCAAATGTACAAGACGTGGTACCACGTCAAACAAACGTGAATGGTGGGCTATGAGAAGTGGCATCAGACGAGGAGGAGGAGGATTGTGACCTTCAAGTCAAAGCAGGTCTGTGACGCTGGATATCGTCCTGCAGTACAACACCCTTGAGGAATGCTTGGGCACAGCACCTGAATAACTTTGAGGAGTTGGGTGGTGCATTGGTCCTGGAAAGGTACTGAAACCCCCCCAAATTTAAAATGGTATGGTACCAGCATTTTGGGATTTTCAGTGCTGGAAGTAAATGTCCGCTTGCCATTCAACCCCTCTCGCCAGCGCCCCGTAGATACCTGCCTAGATGTGCTGGTGTCGACATCCAGTCCTGGTGGGCCGCAGTGGCTGCAGGTTTTCATTCTAACCCTCTTTTGCCTTCGTTTTATTTTAACTTCACTCAGACCCCTTAGTTGCCTTTTCTTCTTTAATTAGCAGCCAAACAATAATGAGACACAAAACAAGCCGCCACATCACACAATACCTGAAAATAAAGAGAGGTGAAGGTCTCAGTAAGGCTCATCTCTCAGGTCACCATAACACTTTGACGGTGTTCTTAGAAAAAACAGAATAATCAACAGTTCTGGAAATGTCTGCTGTGTCAGAATGAGAGCGGCAACAAGCCATGGAATTAAAGAACGAGGTTTAATATCAGCAAGGATCGACTTCTTATTAAGAGACTGGTTGGAGTTTGAAATCCCAGTTTAGCTGGTCAGCTCGTTTCACATCTCATTTCTGTTTGGTTGAAGAAAAGGAATAAATTCAGCAGACTGAATCTTTAAAAACAGGGCTAGTAAAATGAGGGGAAGAGGAGTTCATTAGCATTGAAAACCTGCGGCCCACCAGGCCCAGAGTCCAACACCCCTGCTTTAACACAATCAGGACTTCACGGGTGACCCCCCGTGGCACTGATGCACAGTTGATACTGTCAAGAAGCAAGTGGGCATAGTGCAGTGCCCCAGGGAGGCTGGAGTAACACTGGCTGTTTACTTACCTGGTAACCATCTTGGCACCGCTACTCAAGTCCGACAACGCAGTCTTGCTGAGGGCTCTGCTACTCTTTCTGGTCTATTTTGGTGAACTTGATTCATCCTGGTATAGACGGTATGACACTGAAACGGGAGGGACAGCAGCAAAACAATTCACAAGGGCCAAGCGCGCTTTAAAAGACGGATAAACACGTGGAAAGGTTTAAAGTGCGACGCACGGGCATGATAAGGAGTCTCTGTCCTGGGATTAATAAAGTTTATCGAATCTAATAATGATGTCTTACCGGAAGAACCCTCTGCAAAGGACTGGCACGGTATTCTGATTGTCCAGGCGTCCTGCAGAGGCAATTAACAAGGCCAATAAAATGACAGGCTGTACTGCGAAGACCTGTTGTCCTGTGCACAATTCTGGCCACCACACTGCAAAAAAAAAAAAGACATGGCAAGACTAGAAACTGTGCCGAACAGTAACCAAGTGCATTCTGTCCTACTCTGACATGGAAGGGAAATTCAACCTTTTTACTCTTATCCTCAAAGTAGCATGGAAACCTAATGTAGGCCTTTAAAATTCTCAAGGGCATCAATAATCCTGATACAGCCGAATAGTTTGTGGTTGAATAGTGAATCAGTTATGCAACGTCTCTGGTGGAAATGGAGTTGTGGGAATCTGGGGGCAAACTACGGAGTCAAGGAGTTGGCATTGAGACCTTAACACTTTTTAAAAAAAGCGATCGAGGAATGAACATACGAAGTGTGCTTGATGGCCTCAATTGTCCCCTCTCAAAGTAGAGTTAGAGTAGTTCACTTCAGGCAGACGTTTCAGATCCGTAAAGTCTAAGACAAATGGACTGAGAAACAGTTTCTATCCTTCAGCCATCACCATGCCGAATGCTGCTAAGTGCCACATTGGATAAGGGACAAGTGCAATATAATGTATGTATGTATGAGTGGCAAACATTGTTCTGCTGCTGTGGACAATTTGGGATACTTATTTTATTCCCTTATTTTAGTTGTAACTTAAGTAATTGTGTTTTGTTTTATTGTTTTCTGCACTGGAAAGTTGCACCTAAAAATGTCATTGTACAATGTCTCATTGCTACAATGACAATACAGTTAATTCATTTGATTTGATTGATTATTGAAACTAGTCAAAGAAATAATTCAGAACAAGGAAAGTCTAAGTGCTCAGTCCAGACATTGTGAACACAGAGCTGGTAGAATAAACTGAACAATGCTATTTCAAAAAAGAGAAGGCAGTTAACGATGGAAGTGTGTTCTTAATGCCACACATATCATCAAAAACAAGTTTTGTGCGTGAAAGTAAGGACCACTGAACACACAACATACTGCAAGCAAAAAGAGTGTATTTAAAATTAAAGAGAACACAATTAAGAGAAAAAACTGAGTTACAGATGAAGGACATGCAAAGAGATGCAAAGATGAATTATTAAAAAACCCAGTAGACGTTCTGAGAGAAACTTTAAGTAAAAGGGTTAATAATTCAGGTTGGCCAAGTGCAGGCTCGTCCAAGAGAAAGAGCAGAATCGCCTAAAACTTAGTGAGAGAAAAATAAAACGAGTCAATGAAGTGAAAAGATAAAAGAAATGTGCTCTTTGTCCTCTGAGTCCCAAGAACACAAAGCACAGTTTGACGAATGACGAGACTAACCCAGGGAGGACAAACTCCAAAAACATCTAAAAAGAAATCAGCAAGCATCCTATTAGAAGAACACTGAGTGCAAAAGGACAGAAAATAAGTGATAAACACCAAAGCTATGATTACTGGCAATATCAGGAATATTACAAAAATCTAGATGGGCTATTCTGGGCTTAAATATCAGAGGACGTGATTAGCTGATAAATGATACAACATTAGGAATTAGAGTCTTATATTTGTGTGGGACACAGAATTAGGAATCTTAAACCAAACGTTAGGTATAAGGGTAAGGAAGGTGGAAGAGATGATGTGCTGCAGAGTATTTACTCATTTGACTTGAAGACATGGCAGCCTGAATAGATGTGCAAGCGCTTGTGCAGAAACGCAGCTGCTGGGAGCTTTGAACTTCTTCACAAGCTGACTTACCGCTGGTCTTTTCTGACCCCCTTTCAGGTGCCGTGGACATCAGGCTGGTCAGCCCACACCTGCTGTGTATTTGTCGACCACCTAACTCTTGTAGCGGTGAATGTTCAGATCAGATGCCATTTAGGCTGTTTTATGGGCTGTTAAATCCTGAAGAAAATCCAAACTGACCCACAGAACATGGCAGCGCTCAAAATGTGCAGCAGGCGTACCATTTGGAAAATGTGTTGCTTTTTGTAAATTTAGATCACGTCCTCAAAATCTGACTTTCAGGAAAGTTTTTATGAGTGGTGAACAAACTACAATAACTGACCTGAGAGATTATAGCAAGGCAAACACTTTTTGAATCTCTATTCATTATGGGATGTTTACCTTCCTTTTTGTTACATAGTTTTATCCTGAACTGATTAAATTTGGTTCTATTTACGGATTTCAAACAGAAAATAACTCCGATTTGATGTGAAAATGTATCGAGTGGACATAAAAGTGGCAAATGAGAAAGAACTAACTTTAATATGACATTTTAATAGACTGATAAAGGGTAAACAACAGGATCAAAAATTTGGTTCAAAAAGAAAGAAATGACTTAAACATGACTTTAACACAGGATATTAGATGTTTTCCGTAAAGTTGTGAAGAAACAAGAAAACATCAATATTCTGCTTTTGGAACTAAAAGCTTGTGTGTGCTAAATAAACGTGTCGTTTACAGCCATTCTGTCTCACCTGTGTGTCTACAAAAAGAGAGAATATCTATAGAATGTGCAAACAAAACTCTTAGAAAATTCTGACAACGTGTACTGGTAATAACTTACTTTAAAAGACAAAAGGCAGGGTGTGAGATTATTAAAAGGAGACCGGAGTTTTCATTTAAAAAGGCTGGAAAACAAGGAAGGCAGGACCAGCAAAAAGAAACCCGCACAAAGCACTGCGACAGGCTTTTTCGCTCTCCACGTCAGTATGGATTAGGAGTCGAGAGTTTATCACTTTTTTTAATCTAGAGAAGAGGGAATTGTCAAGGTGGGAGGAATTAAATAAGATGAAAATAATTAAAGATTTAAAAAAATTAAAGAAGGGTATGACCTGTTACAGGAATTGTAAGAAAAAAATGAAACCATTTCAAAAAAAGACAACCCAACTTTGTGAATAGCTGGAAAATATTATCAGCAACTGTATAAACATAAACTTATGGGTGAAGAATGATTGTTGAAAACTTAAAAGAGACCTTTTTAGAAAAAACTACCAGAAATACCTGAAATTGATTAGGCTTTGAAAACAGGCTACCATGGCCTACTGTCTGTCTTTATGGGAGGTTATAAGGAGTGCCCTGCTTTGAGCACAACACGCAGTAGGATGGCAGTGTGCCCGCTGAACACATCACTGGGGGTCTACCCTCTACCTTCCAGGCCATTTACAACAAGTGACCTCAGACCAGGGCAAAGGAAATTATCAGGGCAACCAGCCATCCTACTAATGGCCTCTTTCTTTGTTCTGTGGTTAGGGTGCTGCTCCGGCCATCTGATGACCAGTTCAGTGAGACCATGCAGTCCACCCACATCTTAAATGAGGGCAGTGCCTAAAGCTACATGATGCCCTATTAACTCTCATATCATTTTTAGATTAATATCACACTTGCATTCTACATATTAATTCATTTATGGAGCGGGGCATTGGCCTCTTTCTTCTAATGCACAGTCTTGGGGTTGAGCACATGTGCATTTCACTTCACCTTACACTGTGTACACCTTACGTGACAAATGAAATCGGATTGACTAATGCAATTGAAGCGGGTCACACATGACGGTTGAGATGGGCAGCGGTGTTCGTCTCGTATTCGAATTCGAAGCTTTGTGTTTCCGGCGTATTTCTCGTATTTCATGCCTTATGCGGGTATATTTCCGGTTGTTCATTTTGAATTACTGTGCGGGATCCTGACCATGGGAAAGGCACTATATAAATAAACCATTATTATTTTGACAGGATCTCTTTGAAATATTTACTGTATACTTTCACCGGACTCATTAACAACTGGTTTGGATTGAAATCAGAAAATTCTCGGAAGCTTTCCTCAATGCGTTTTGCTTGAGCCAATCGACTTTTGGGCCACGCTCCGTTGATAACGGTGAAAGCAGGCAAGACTCAATGCCGGCGGTCCAAACTGCTTGGCGGCTCAGGGCTGTTAAGGAACGCGAAAAAGCCGAGAAATCAGCCCCGCGACTGACGAATTTGCTGGCACTGAATGCTGCAGTCACCTCTGGGGAGGTCAACGCCTGCTCTCCGGGAGTCACGTAGTTTCTCAATTCGCCCTGCTGTCGCCTGCTCCCTGGGAAGTCTCGTCTCAAACTTTGCTGCGCCATTTTAAAAAAGGTGAACGCGCCCCGTTGTCCAAAACACGTACGTCTAGGGCGCTAGACACGATTCACGGAGGCGGTTATATTAACGGCTGCAGCTTTCGTGATCTCAGCGGTGTTTGTCACCAGGGTCGCCTTACACCAGGTCCCTCGATCTCTCGTCCCAGACGCCCTCCCTCTCTCTCCTAGTAGCTAACAGCAATGAGACGGCAAACCACAAACTCCGACGGACGCCATTTTGTGAAGGTGAACGAGCAGGAAGTGGCAGCGCGCACGCCTGGCGCGAATTTTAAAAATGGCCTCGCCGGTCGAGAAGACCGCAAAGGGGGCCGCTGCCGAGCATCCGTCTGTTACGTCACGAGACACGTTGGCGGCTGACATCCGACTCGAGGATAAAAACCAAACGTCATTATGTCCGCCACCTCGGCCCGTGCGTCTACAAAACTAATTTCAGTTCATGCGGCGCACAAAGGGAGAGGGTCGCAGTAACCCAAGCTAAAAGCCCACCGTCCGTCGTGGACTCGCCGATGCCCTTGTAGCGAACAAAGCGTGTGAAGGGGTGGGAAACATCCACAACTAGAAGGGGTTTCGGGTGTTACTCCTGCGGGCATTCGACCAGCGAGCTTTAGAACCCAGCTACGCTGTAGTACGAGGCTCACCTTCATACGCAAGCGCTACTTTCCGCCTTGCCCGCACTAGGAATTTTGTCTCCGACGCCATTTTGTGTGGCAACGGTCTAGTGCTAAGGCGGGAGCGCGCGCGGGCGCGGGAGAGAGAAACTGCAGCCTCGAGCCCGCCAGTCTTGTGAACGAGATTAGCAAGTTGGGAGGAGGGGAGGAGGACAGCGACGCGCACGCACTCTTATCCTCGGCTGTTGTATATCGCGATAGCGGCGCGACAGACCCTCCTTGGACGATACGGATACCCCGATAGGATGTGAGCGGTTTCTTAGGAGGGAGTCGCTGAGGAAAGCGAGGGCAGTTACTGTACCTTTAAAGCAAATCCGCCCGCCCGCTACTACCTGCGCCGCGCCGGTTGAACACCGACCCCCTGTTTGAGTGTTGCCGCTGCGTCAGGACAACCGCTGGAGAAATAGAAGGAGGAGGAGGACCGTTTCTTTTGCCTCTTCTAAGGGGAGGGGGGCACGTTTAGAAAAAGAAGCCGGACCGAAGCCCACTAGAAGGGGGTGGCCAGAAAAACGGGAACCGAAACTGCCCGGTTCCGGTGGTGAGGGAGGAGAAATGGCCGCGCCGGGGCAGCCGAACCGAACCGCCGCCTGAGGTAAGCCAACAAGCCGGCAGGCAATTGCGCCTTTTCAGACGGTCGGCAATCTTTTCCAGTGTGACTGTTGCTACCACTTTGCCGTTTTTTGGAATGTGTTGCATTTTACCGCTGGCTTCAGGTTTAGGGAGGGCGGGAGGTGGGGTTGTGCGAAGGCCGCTATGGGGAGAGAAGGAGCGAGACCCGGCGCTGTCACTCCCAGAAAAGCCGGTGGATTCATACGAAACGCGGCTGTTGTACAATTAGACATGAATTAGGCTTTGTGTTTTAGCCCTCTACTGTTTTTTAGTATATCGTTTATTTTACCAGCTTGCACTATTTAGCCCGATTTCATTCGCGTAACTTGTTTGTGGTCGCTGTCCACGGCTTGGGTTTGTATGGCTGCGTACGCAGGGTTGACTCCGGTGCAAAAGACAGAGACTGTCCAGTGGGTTGAGGCACAGGCGTCGGTGGCTAATGATCAGAACCCGTGCCCCCTTCCCGTTATACACTCCCACCCTTTTTTGTAGTGTAATCCCATTATATCTGGATCCTGATCAGAGCTGCAGTATTGACCTAGTGTAGAACGAATGAGCTGACTCGTTTCTGCGAGATATGAGGGTACTTGTGAATGCCCGACAACAGGTGAGCTTGTCGATGTTTCGCTGTTTGTCCTCAATCGTGCAGCTTTTGATGGTGGTGTAGTGAGAAGCAGCCGTATCGGTGTTTGTACAGTCCCTCCTCGTTTCCTGTCTGTTGCTTTTGCCCCTTTGCTTCCTTTCGAAAGTTATTTTATGTCGTAACGGTACCCCACGGCTAAAGAAAAGTTTGTTGCTTTAGGAAACTTTAAATGTGGATGGCATCTTGCGGGTAAGCATAGAAATAGTTTGAAACATCTCGAATTATTGGCACCGAATTAGTTTTGAATTGCAGTAGTTGCAAGCTGTCACTGTGGACACCTGTAAGCACTACTAGAGTTCAGTTGTATTTTGCAGATTAAGTAAATGCATTGGGTGGATAGATTGAACCTCTTTGGACTCCAGTAACCCTAGCAGTCACTTTAGCATCTCACTCAGTGACTGGTGAAAGTGTGGGTTTGTGATTTCAGTGAGTAAAGCACGAGTGTAGCTAACCAGTAACCATCACAGTCTCATAATGCATGTGTGGATGCATTCATGTCTATGTAGTCAGGAAAAAGTTGAATTTTCATCAGTTTGTTTATATTTTTGAGTTTGTCACTTGCAAGCCACGGGGCAATTTTAAGAAATTTCCCATGAGCAGTTTGAACATTTTGAGTCTGACTGGAATATGTGTGTAAAGAGTGTCACTGTTTGAAATGAGTTTGGGATCATCAGTTTGAAAGGTAGCGCAAGTGCAGTTCTGCAGCAGCTTATTCATCGTGGAATGTTCCCTGTCTCTTTGTACATCCAATGCCAAACATGTTCTGATCATCTTTGTTTCCAATCCACCTTATCAAGAAGAAGGCATATGAAATCTGTATGACTGGGAGTGTTCGTCGTTTTCCATGCGGTGTAACATCTGTGCTGTAGCTGGTAGACCCAACATTGCTGTTATTTAGGAGCTTAGTCATTTGAAGTTGCCGCTGGAGCCAAAGTGATTTTTCTTATCAGTCCTACTGAAATGCCTATATAAAAATGGTACTAGGGTGTTATACCGTCTTGGCCATTATGCAATGAGAAGTCAAGCAAAATGTATTTTATTGGATAACTAAAATGATTACATTTTGCTTGACTTCTTATCTCCTATTAAAATGGAGAATTCCAAGCAGTCAAGAGTAAGACTTGCTTAATTTAGATGCCAAAGAACTTGCATTGACACGTTGGCTGTGATTTGATACAGTTAAGACCATGTTTGATTTATTTATTTCATTTTCTTATTTAATAATTGGTATGGAATGTGTGACATTTAAATATCATTTTAGGTTTTTCTTTTAGTTTCTGCTGTAACAGTATATTTGTGGATTATTGGCTTGTACAACTCTGTCATAAATGCTGACAGTCAACCCTGTGGTGATTTGATGATTTTGGGATATTGGTGAGTTTCAGGCATACTCTCAGATACACTCACAAATGAATGCTCACTATTGTGGATAAAGACCATACAATTCTAACATTTTATATCTTAAAGGGTTTATGTATAGCAAACCAAGTTTCTTTTTTAATGAAAAATTTAAGTTAGCCCCCCCCCAACCTGTTGTCCACTCTAATATTACATGGTTTGATAGAGAAAAATGTCAAACATAAAGTAAGATTCCCGTAAAGCTACTTCTAATATCTAAGTGCATCTGATACTCTACCAATACTGCCTTTGTCAGATTTAATTCAGTGTCTTACTGCAGTGTTTGAACTTAATATTCCGGGATGTTCTTACTGCAGTTACAAAAGTGTTTCTTAAAGAAAGAGAGAGAAAAAAAAGAAACTTTGTATCTTTGTATTCTTGTGGCCAAGTATTATTGAGAATGAGCACAGTTTTAGTAGGTTGCCTTGTGGCTGAGAATGTGCGACGGCTTCAGAATTTAAAAGCAGGCTTTTCTTAAACATATCTGCATTGCTGCTTATGGTATTGGGAGTGATGTCTATATACGTGAAGTGCAGTATCACTGAAATGTTTAAAGGACCTTTCACCGCCTTTCTTGGTATTTTTATCACTTCGGGGTGTATTGGTCTTTGTTACTTGTTTGTCCTGTTGATGGTGTGCTGTCATGACCAGCCTTTTATAGGTAAAATGAATCTCCTAAACTAGTAGCACAGCTGCCCAAAGACCAGCTTTAAGGGAATAAAGCAAATTGTCTAATTGGACATATTTGATTCAGGATACCTTTCTGTACTTGCTTTGTATTTGTCAGTTATTAGCTTCAATTTTGTCTTAGTCTGGATGGTTTGTGAAAGCTCCTTTACATAAACTTAAAATTGGTATTGGATTGAAAAGAAAAAGCAAATGGCTTGTTTTTTTTTTTATATAACTGTGTTTAGGTACTTACAAGTTTAACTTCAGGCCTTAATGCCTGAGGCAGCTATCCTTGGTGCTGTTTTTATGTGTAACTATGGGTGTAGCCAAAAACCTTTTCTATCCTCATCAAGCTCCTATCTTAACATCAGTCTAAGACTTAATTATGTTAGCAGTATTAAGCAGAATGCTCATTTTAGGGACTTTTTTTCTTTTTTTTTTTTTTTTGTTCAATACTTGCTATGCAGAATAGACTGTCATAATAAAATGAGGCATGCGTTAAACCACAAGAGAGTCGATTATTCTTTTTAAAGAATGTTTTTTATTCAACCCACAAATGTATAATTGTACATCTGTTGCTTTAAGTGCTTGACAGAAGACACAGACTTCGAGTTAGGGTGTAAAGTTAAAGTAACTTTACCACATGGTTCACTTTAATGCACCTTCACCTGCATTCAGTCCTTTAACAGTAGGGCAGTTGCAATAACTTGTCATTTGCTCAAAATCGCAGTTTTCCTTGGCAATGTCATTTCTGTTCTTTTACCCAACTTCTCCTGAGAGTATTTGCGTAATATGGTGAACTGGAATTGAAAAGACTTCGTGAATTGTCTAATAAGATATCCACTTGCTTCTCATTCCTTTCTGTTAACCTCAGTGGCCAATTTGTGATTCCTTTTATTATAATTTAGTATAATATTTAGCCTGTTACAGTTGTCATGAAGTCCATTGCCCCAGTGTTTAATGACTAGCACATTAAGTTGCTTGTTGAGTGGAATGTGCTGTGCAATTTGTGCTCAGTCTGTACTTCTTTTTAATTTTGTCTCGCCTCTTTCATAGCTGAACTTGGGGTCAGATGCCCATCAGAAGTAGTTTTTAAGTAACGTGGTCCTTTGAATTTGTCTTTAAATGCTGGTGGACTTTCCTACACGCTGCCATCTGTAACGTCACAGTGAGCAGAGGTTCTTATTACATCTTTTTCTCATTAAGTATGTTATAGTCTAATGTTCTGTTGTCATGTTATCTACATTTTTTTGTTAAATGTTTCTGTATCTCAGCATGACACAACAATGTTAGTCAGGTTAGTGCACAAGGTTTGCTTTTCTACTGCATTCAATTTTGTAATTTTGACCTTTATGAAGAAAGCTGCTGTATGGCATTGTAGATCTTGCTTGTTTCTAGCTGTGTATCTGACACGATACTACATGTGCAGTAGTCTGTCAATCACTGTGTACAGGTCTCACAGGAAGTGTGTGCTGTCCACTTTTCTTTCCCCTGCTACTTTACCCTTTTTTTTAAATATTAATACTGATTTTTTTTTTTCTGTCTTCCTTATAACCATAACCCAATTTCTTTCATGTGTGTAAATGTTAGGCAGGGCACATCTTCATCACTGAGCCACCACAGCGATTCAAGATCTCATTGCTTTTAGGTGGCACAAGTTTGCCATCCTGGTTAAATGTCTTTATTAACAGTTAAGGTGTATGATTGGTTTCATTGAGATCTATGTATTGGATGTCTGTTTTGCATGTATGTACTCCACCACATGACTTGGTTACTTACTCCATGTGTCTGGTGCTCTATGTGAAGAAAAACTTCCTAACATTTGTGTGAAATTTGCTCTTAGGTTTCCAAATATATCCCCATGTCAGAGTTTATTTTTATGCAACAGCTGCGATCCACTGTGTCAATTCCTTTTATAATTTTGAACACTTCATGTCCCCTCATAGTTAGTCTGTTTGTTTAAAATGAAAACATTCAACTCCTTCTGTCTCTCTTTGTAGCTTAGACCTCTCAGTCCTGAATTGGCCAAGTTGCTCATCTCTGGACTTTATCTACTGCTGCTCTGTCCTTTTTTGTAATATGGGGGCCATTACTGTACCTAGTTATCCATATTGAGGCCTCACTTGAAGCATAACCTCACTTGACCTGCCTGACATCCTGTTAGCTTTGATTGTTCCAGTCCACTGTTTTAATGTAGGCTGTGATGAGTACATGACGAGTCCAAGTAGTTCTCGTAAGACCTTCTATTGTGTATTCAAATCTAATATTTCTATGCTCTACATGTCGTGGTTTTTTTTTTTGTTTTTTAAATAGTTAAACATTAAATTCTATCATCCACAAGCCTGAATGCTAGTCCTTCTGCAGTGATTTCGGCTGATTTATCATTACCTGTTTGCCCTTATACTGAGTTTGGTATCATCATGTTTATGTCCAGACAGAGATATTTAATCAGCTTTGTCACTCTTTTATGTACAGTATTTATGGTTCTTGTTGATGTTTGTTTTTTGTTAACTTGATGATTGGTTATTGTACTTGTATTTGAAAAACAACTCTTTTTGTGTGTGTGTTTGCATATATATGTGTGCCTAATAAATAAATATGTAGATTTATAAGGTTGTCATTGTCACAAGACAGAGTTGAGTGAAATTCTTATTTGCATATGCAACAATGCAGCATGTCCCCACTCTCTGGTGCCATGGTTAGTGAGAAAAATAATCTGACCTCTTTGTGTAAGAAGAAAAATATGTAAATATGTTCGGAGGTAGATAAATATCATAAAATGTATGTGTGATATATTGGTAGATACAACTTTATTTGTTCCTGGGGGAAATTTGGCATTTTACAGAAGCTCATTAAATAAATATATACACACACTCGCATGGGTCTGGACGCACACCAGAATGAGTAAAAAGAAAGAAAAACCAAAGCAGTCCCAGTGAGGCACTGTACTGGCATACTGCTGTGGGTATAAGGGAGCTTCCAGCACATTTCCCAGCATGTTTTTATAAACGATTCATTGGATGAAAGTCCTTGGTGTTAAGTGTGTCATGGGGGAGATGTGCAGCATTGTTCATAAGGGCACTCAGTTTTGTTTGAATTACCTTCCTTGCTACGTTCTCCAGGGGTCCACAGTGTGCCCCATAACTGAGCCTGCCTTTTTAATCAGCTTGCTGATTTGGTGGGCCTCTTTTGAAGCCATGTTACCATACTGGCCATCACAGAGTTTGTTGAATATGTAAAGGATGTCACTACTTGCAGTGAAGATATTACCAGTCAAAACTTTGAAGTTTGTTTTTTTTTTTTGAAATATACACAATTTAATCTTTCAGTCTACTCTGAAACTAAGGGATTGAACAAAAACAAAGTAGGTAAAAAGAAATCATAATTTTTGGTTTAACAACATATTTGACTCCTCAAAGTAAAACACCTTTTGCAGACCAGCCTTACTTTCACATTTTGCAGTTTTAGTAATGATTCTCTTACTGCCATTCAACTTGTGGAGCCTGCAGCTCACTGTGTCTCTTCACAGTTGAAAGTGACACTTGCTTACCTGGACCCCTTGTAAGCTGTGCTTGAATACGTTGTCCTGTGAGGCGCCCGTATCACAGGTTGGTGACTCTTGGATGCTTGTTTTTTGATTCTGTTGTGACACACACAGTATGTGTGTGTGTATATATATATATATATATATATATATATATATATATATATATATATATATATATATTTACCTCCACCCCCATGTCCCTGTGACTACTTGTTAGGAAGTGGATAGGTTATTCTTTATTATAAACTAATAAAGCACATATTTACATTTTGACATTTTACTGGGATGTTGATTTTACCATTGTTAACTTTTCATAGCCTCTCCCAGACTAGCATTTCATATTGCCAGGGTTTCCTCCTTTGATAAAAAGTAAGCTACCAGTCTGTCCTACACTGGGAAAAGGAGTTTGTTCAAGATTTACAAATGTTTGTACACTAATCACAGGTGCTGTGTTTCATAAGGTATTTCATGTTTGGTCCTTTCTTATTTCAAATAATACTCCATCCAAAAATATTTTTACTTCATGTAACGTGGCGATGGTCAAGAAAAAAAATTACACTCTTCATGATAGGACATAAAGTTTCTAATAGAAAGGGAACAAATAATAACCTACACTGGGCAAAACACAGTCCTGTATGAAGTGGCATCCTGCTTGCAGACTGCTTTCATTTTCCGGAGTTACTTATTTAGCAATGTTTAAGCAACTTGTAGACCTGTGGATTATGCAAAGCAAATAGGGTAACATTTCTAAATGGACCTATTTAATACTGCTTGCTGATGTCCAGTGTTGGTCTTGGTCACTTTTTGGGTCATGTTCTATCAGACACTTTGTCTATGCTCCACAAAACTTTCCTTGGCCATTACTACAAACTGCATGGGGTAAATAACCTGTTTTTTTTTTTGTTTTTTTTTAAAAAAGTGGAATATTCTTTTTAATAAATACTCCCAGCAGAACACCTTGCGCATTAATTGTCGGAGAAATGGAGCATTGTTCTTGGGTGGCAGGCTGTAGTTCTGGTTCCTACTACAGGCCTTTTATTGGAGGTGTGAGGGGGTTTCTTTTGCATATTTTTATACTAGATATTCATATACTTGTGCTAATATGTTGTTACACGTGAGGCAGTTTTCTCTTTAAACATTTTGTGAGTTTAACTGTTTATTTAGTTTAAGTTTATGCTTGGGCCAAATTTAAATATGTAACTTTTCGTCTTAAGTGGTAAAACTTCTCATATAAAATCAGAATTTAGTTAAGCATCTTTCAGGTCTGTAATGAATCTGAATAATTCAAGTAGTGTAGTTTCCTTTGAGACCGCATCAATTAACCAGATTTGTGTGTTTTCTTTCTAATTGTCTGGGCCTTTTTTTTTTTCTTGCTTTTTTAGTAAATGTAATGGCGTCTGTGATATCTGTTTAGAAATCTTGAAGGTGGAACTGCAGGATTTTTCCATACAGCAAACATTTTGTGCACAAATTTTTCCCAGTTTACGTAGTAAGTAGACTAGGAACTAATTAAAAAATAGAAGATGACACTCAAGTCAGAGTTCAGTTTGAGGCTGCAGAGTTTTTTAAGGAAAGCAGAACACTGTGTAAATGTTCAGTGGTTAGGAATTAATAGAATGTATTGTAGGACTCCAGTGAATGGCATTATAAGAAGATAACAGTTTGATAGAAATGAGAGGAAACCGTTCAGTTGATCAAGGTCTTTATCACAAGGAAGTCTAATTTTGACCAGCCAAGAGAATTTGTATTGTTTTTGTGACCTTCTGTGAAATCAATATAAAGTATTCCTTACTCCAAAGCTCATTCTTAACTCTCTTGCATACTGTCCTGTCAAAGAACCTTCACATGTGGGGAAAACAAGCAAATGTTTGCATGCTTTTTGTTGTTGGTGTGTAATGGGTTTAGGTGTACCTGGTTTTGATTATTTTGTAATCACAAGCTTTTTTTGCTAGAAGTTCTAACTTGCCAAATAACAGTACCTTAATAATTAGCATATATCACAAAATGAGTGCAGGTAAAATGAGCTTTGTCACAAGGATTTGAGAAAAGAAATATGTTTGTCCAGAACAGATGATATGGATGGGTCCTTGGTAGTTGACAAGAGCTCAGAGTGGGTTACATTGGAAGATGAATTTTCTTAAAATACAAGATGGAGGAGTAAGGCTATGAGTAGTGCCAATGATTTGATTAACACTATCATTTTAAGTATTTGTTTCTATTATATGCAACATCCGATGTAGTTATGCTTTAAAGGTTAATAGGATGCTGATCAGGAGTCTTGTATCCTGGTTAGGTTACTTTTACAGCTAAACTAAAATTGTTTTGCCATCTTAGTAATGAAGACACTTAGCTATGTCAGTATACTAGAGATAAAAAAAAATCCTTTGAGGAAGCAGGCACAGAAACTTTGGAAGAAGCTGCCTTAATGGCACTGTGCAGAAATAATCATTTTGATGTAAGGGTTGGTGCAGTGTAGTGTGAGAATAAGAAGCTGGGTAAATGGAGTTTCTCTTTTTTCATTTTTTAGATGCGCTTATAGTGCCAGTTGCAAGGTAACATTTTCTGTAGGAAGTAGATATTAGAAATGTGCTCCTGCCATCTCAAGAATTGCATGTTAAACTTCTCATTTTAAATGTACTTTTCTTTCTGAAGAATACATGCAGGTGACCACAATATGTCCACCCTGGCAAAATTTACTTCAAAAAAGATACAGCAATTGGGGCCCTTTTTAATTTAATTATAGTACATGTAACTTTTTACCATATTCTATGTATTTATTTATATGCAGTATCCTTTTGTGGCATAAGAAGGTTAGCCAAAATTAAATAAATAAACTGAATTGTACAATCATGTGTATGAAGATGAACATATAAAGTGCTTTAGAGGCTGAATATATAAAACATTTGGTATATAAGATTAAAATAGATGCATTAAAATAGGGGTGGACAGTTGTTATAATAACACTATCAAACATAAAAATGGCAAGCAAAGTCAGAGTATGTAACAATATAAAAATAAGACGTACAGGCAATAATGTATGTGAACAGCACAAGTCCGAAGAAGGCTAGATTTAAATACTTGAGATTTTGAATTGTGTAAAGGCAATATTAAACTCCTCAGTGGTCTTGGATGGCCTTAGATCTGCATACAGGATTTGGGTCTGTGGTGTCCTGTAGCTGTGAGCATATTACTACGTGAAAGGCTTTTGTCCTCCAGCGTCTGGGACGTTCTCACATGCAGAAGCTCACTTCTCTAATTGGGTTTTGTTTCCTACCTTGTTCGCCCTACGCAGAAGTGAAGAATGTGCTTCTACAGTAAGTGGTTAGAATGCTTAAACAAGTCACATTGGTTAGAAATAAGCCCAAGTATTGTCTGAGGAGCTTGTCTTTGGTGTAACGGTTCTGAGAGCACTATGGTGTAAGCAATGACTGTTTGCCGTGTTCAGCCTACTGTTACTTTTGTGTTTTAACTTGTTGAATGATTTTTTCGCTCACTGTAGCATGTTGGGTGCAATGCATCTCTTTATTACCAAGTAGACACAGTCCACACAATATGACCTGCAGCTTGCAGTCCAGGCGATCTTGGAACTGATTGTCTGTTAGCAGGTCAGCTTGCCATCCTCACCTTGAAGAGTACCACATGGGGGCATGTAGATTTGTGTAACAGCCAGCCAAGCACAGCGGCACATACTGCACAGATACAAGCTTATCAGATACGGTCTAAGAAGTGCATTCACTGCATCTTACTGATTTTATTTTTATTTTATTTTAGTTTATTCAAGAATGTGGTACCCTTCTTTCAATGCAAGTTTACCCACTGAGTCTTAGTATATTCAAGCGTTTAAGGTAAGCATTTTGTTTTAACAGCCAAGTTAATCTTCTAGATCTACACAGAAGTTACAGAACAGAAGGAATTGCTGTAGAGCCATGGCAGAGGCCACAGCTGGTGTAATGGCCAAAGTAGAGTGTTTGCTCAGTTTTCCGATACACGCGCACATAGCATTGAATCTATTCCTTTGTTCAGATTATTTTACGCACAACTTTTCAGAAGCTCACTCATTTTTTTTTTGCTAATGGACTTTTGACTCTTCAGTTACCCATACCCACTCCTGTATAATAATGTTTTGTGTTAAATGGTACATGACAGCATTTTAACTCTTGGTAAATCTCCACGTATTGTTCTATCAATGTGGAGTCTTGGTTGTTAAAACATTTTGAACATTAGAACAATCTAGACGAGAACAGGCCATACAGCCCAAGAAAGCTTGCTTTTCCTGTCATCTTAATTCTTCGAAAATAACATTGAGTTTTGATAGTCCCTAAAGTCCTGCTGTCCACATACTGTCCACTTGTTCTCCCAGTCTTTGTGGCAGTTGCTTCTTTGGTTGTATTTCACCATCCAAAGACCGACTGCTTTACTGACTGGCTGCTCAGAGCTTGGTTGTGTGAATACATCTTCACTGTGAACCATGTAAATTGTTGTTTTAGTGGAAATAATGTACATTCCATAAATTTTTTAAATGAGGAATTTATCTTAACATAATTAGATTTCCATTATACTAGTACATTTTTATACTAGAAGTTGTCCAAAAAAATGACATACTTGAGTCTTTCTAATATTACATTTAAGGAAAATTTTATCTGGTATGAGAACATGGTGTGCAGTTAAACAGAAGACCAGACTTTTTCCTTATGGTTACATAACATGGAATAGTTCCTGGTATATGAGAACTGACTAGTGTTGAACATGTACTACATGACTTCTTTAACATTAGTGCAGTGACTTGGTAAATGTGTATCCATTCAATAACTGATTTTGGAAATGTCATTTTAATTGTTTTCTTGTGTCATGTACCTCAGAAGGGAGCGAGTCTGCTCATAGTCCCACAGATATAAACTCACATTTAAGTGTGTAGAAAAACACAAAGATTGCAGTGTAAGTCATTGGTTCAGATGATAGCCATGCTGCAAGCACAAGGCATCATCTTTTTAACAAGACTGGATTTTGTGCCATGACTGAGCATTCCTCAGTCTGTCTTGGGATGGTCGAATTGAATCTCCACAGTTAAGGAGGATGAGTTAAATTGGGGTTTTCTTGTTTTGCCTGATGGGGATTTCATTACATCATGTGATCCTGGCAGTTGATAAAAAAAGCATCATAACTGGACTAGGGATGTACTGGTATCCTTTAACACACCAATAAAAGGAAAAAAAACAGCAACTGGTTATGTTCATTTTGATTTAAGGTACTATGGTTGACTTATTTCCCTTAGATAAATTTTCTTTTTAATTTAAAGTGAACAATGTGCATTTTTGTTTAAATATTGCAAATTGCTTCCCTACCAACTGTATCCTGTAAGTGTATTTGCAAATTTAACTGCCTTTTTGATACAATGCTGGCAAACAGCCTCTTAAGTTTTCTGAAATTTAAATAAGCTGAAGTTGCATTTGGTTTGAAAATAATTTCTGCCTTGGGTGTCAGTCCTTTCTGTTGTTCTTGCTTGAAGTCACTAATAGTTTTTCTGTTTTTTCAAATATTTTGAGTCAAAAACACTCTAACTTAGAGCAGGCACTGCCCAAAAATTGCTCGGAAGGATGTTATCCGGAGAAATTGATCTTTCAGAGCTGTGGAAAGTTTTTGTGGAGTTTTTGGAAGCCTTTGCTGGTGCTTCCAAGTAGTTGGAGATGTTGTATTGTTTGCGCCATGGATAGTCCTTATACTTCTGCTCATTTTTGGAATCCATTATTTCCGTTGTTACATATGACCAAAGCCAGATGCTCTGATTCATGGTCCACATTTTGTTGTCCCCACAAAAAATGGCTGGTAAGTCCAATTCTGCACAAATAAGGAAATGTGTTCATAGATATCAGACTGCCACATACTCTCCTTTCACTGTGTTAATGTTAACATTTCATTAGTCATGTATGTTGTAAAAATTTGAGAAAAGGACAGAGAAAATTCTTATTACCAAAAATGTCAGACTGCATAGTATTTCAAAAGGATGCTCTACCTCCACGCCATCAGAAGGGAAGCCCAACAGCAGGAACAGATTAAGGAGTGGCAAGGCAGAAATGCTTATTAAAGGTGACATTGCTGACTTTAACATGAAGGATGATGTTATGAGTGTCACATTCCTGTCCCTTTTATCTGCTTTCTCTTTACAGGGTTTACAAGTTCCATTTTGTTGGCAGTTTTACTTATTCCTATTTCCAACAAAGTACAAACTTTCAGTGTGGAGTCTGATGGGTTGAAGCAGAATCCTCTTGCTCCATTGTCCAGATTTGTTTAATGTCCTTTCACTTGGGTGGTGATCCACAAATTCCTTTAATCACTTTCCATTTCTCGATACTGTCCTAATGTCTTCCCAGTCGGACCTCAGTCACGGGGTTGAATGCTCATGCATGGTGTTTTACTTGAAGTCATGTTTTTTGGTGTGAGAAATGTTTATGGCTAACTAGCGCCACTGTGTGTTTTGGGTTTTTTTTGTAATGAGATGTCTGAGAATATATTTTAATCAGAGAAATAGAGTACATTTGTACAAGACTGTGATGCCTAGGAAACAGTGGCCCGAGTCTGAAATCTTGGTCCCTTAGGCTTAGGGTGGAGATGTCTATTTTTGCTTGGATTTAAGTATTGAAATTGGATACGGTGGCTGCTCAGAGTTTCTGGTTGGTGAATTTAAATGGCTATTTTGGCCATTTAGAGAAGCAAACTGTCTTACAGAGGAAGAGATGATCTTGATCTGAAAGTACTGAGTGTTACCTTTGAGATATTTTAGAAGATATGCACTGTAAGAGAGAGAACGGCAACAATTTCAGTCTTCCACCAGTTTCAAATAAAATGATTTCATTTTAATGGTGGCAATAATGGCAAGTGAATATTACTTTCTTTGGGGAGCATATAATTGCCCTGTACCAATTCTGTGAATGATTTCAAGTGAGAATTTGCCTTGGCTAAGGCTGTCCGCTATGTAGGACCTCCTATTCACATTGGTGCTGCCCACTGAGTCTGGAGGCACATTTCTTCAATATTGTCATTAGTTGTTGTAAAGGAGCAAGGACCACTTTAGAGGCAGTTACACAAGTCCAAGCTATGCCATTATGTACTCTGTAACTGGCACATCTCTTCTGTGTGACCAGAAACATAACTAGCACAGAAAATGAGGGGGGCTCCTTCATTTTCAATTATGTAGTTGGTGCTGAATGAAGTTTATTCTGCTAGTTTGCTTTCTGTCAGACCTCCAAACATCAGAATATACTTCATCAGTGCAAATGACTGACTTGTAGCTCTTTTACTGCATCATCTCTTGTGTTTTTTATAGCAAGGGTTGTCTTCTTTCATCCAAAATGGATGGATGACCATCAGTACAGACATTCATTTATTGACAGATTTCAAAATTAAAAGCTTCTGACAAGTAGGAATGCAAGGTTGTAGGTATTGTATGAGGTGAGGATCATCTTATTAGTGTCCTTGTGTTTTAAACATGGTGTTCATTTTGGACAGTCAATGGCCAGTGATGAAATTCAATACCATTTCACTACTCAAGTTCAGATTATGCAAAACAATTCAGTCTGACCATGCACATATCTCGGTCATTTCCACTTAAGCGCTGAAGTCTCCCAATAGGACTTTATACTCTGTACATGGTGCCATTTCGAACAGTGAATCCACTGCATGTATGCAGGATGAGTGCACAGATAAATTGCCTGGTGTTTACAAACAAATAACAGTTGAAGTTTTACTTCTTAACGTCTTAAACTCAAAGTTACATTGAGCTAAACCTCTCAAAACAGACATGGAAAACATAGGTAGGGAGTTTTCTGGTAAAGACTCCCGGACACCTTTGTGTGGGATGAGTACATCTGTCACTTGTGGACATTTTGTACTGCATCATGGAAGAAGACGGGGACATTAAGCCTGTGAGGAAATGTGGACCCACTAGTGGATACTGACAGTTATGGAAGGCCTTCCATGTAATGTTAGCATTGGGATCTCCAGATAACTGAGAGGTGCCGGTAGCAGCTATAGCAGTGGTTAAAATGAATACCCATGTGGGGGGCATTTGATGAGTCAAGTGAGTTTTCACATGGCTTGAAGATGTTGCTGTGAAGATTGACTGGGGATTGTTGGAATAATTGGCATTTCGCTTGAGCTGTCATTCACAAAGTTGAGGAGATAGTAGTAGTAGCAGCAGTCAAGACATGTTCAGAGTACTGTGAAATTCTTATTTGTATGTTCAATCAACATGCAACATGTTGTCACTCTCCATTACCACGAGAAGCTTTGTTTTATGATATTGACAGTGCAAATCAAGTTACCTGCTATTCAGTTACAGTGGAAAAATTTATCAGATAACTACTGGAATTAATTCAGTGAAAAGTAAAAGAAAAAAGCCTCATTAAAACCATTACTGTGTTTGAAATAGGCTTATGGGGTACATCACCAAATATTCTGCATCAAGTTCTATTCTGAAATTGATTGATTGCTTATAGTCTTTGTAAATGTGTGTTTAGCGTGTACTCCGCATCATATACCAGCATACACCAAGGTGGTTCTTAACAATGATCCTGTTAACATCAAGCAGCCTTCCAGCTGAGTCCCACAGTCAGTTCTGCATTTGTCCTTGGGGCACAAGGCTGAAACTCCTTCCTATGACTGCCATACAGAAGTGTCAAAGCCTCATGCTGCCTCTTTGGTACCATATGTCCCATAATGGGACTATGGCCAGTATGGAATCGCCTCCTTTACCTTTTGTATCTTCTTTGGCAGCATTCCATGCCTTAACTGACAATATTGTCAAAAAGTGGGAGGAGCACTTTGAAGAAACCTTCTGTCCAGTTGATATGCCCTCCTTTAATATTTAGTGGAGAAGACTACGATGGTCACCACATTTGTGGAACAAATAGTTGTTTACATACATGGTTTATGTTGACACCATTTGATGTGGACGTTGGAGTCCACCAAGGCTCACCTCTGCTCCTGATCATGGTTTTCATAGACAGAATGTCAAGACTTAACAAAGGTTTGTAGGTTATCCATTTTGACAACCTGGTGAATGTATCTGTGCACTCCTCAGACAGTGATCTCTGATTCACAGCGGAGTGTGAATCTGAGTTTGTGGTCCTGTCATTTAGATGGGACACAAGCGACCAAGTGGAGGAGTTCACATACGTTGGCGTCCTGCTGAAAAGTGATTGTAGAGGAGATCTTGACATTAAATGACAAATCAGTGTAGTGCAGTGTTTCCCAACCTCAGTCCTGGGGGCACACTGTGGCTGCAAGTTTTTGTTCCAACCAGATTCCTAACCAATGACATCACCTGATAACATTGATCTCATTTAATTAGCTAGTATTGTTTTTCTTTTATTCTTCATTCAGAAAAGCACAGGAGCATGATTTTTACATTTATAAGATGTTTAGAAATATTTTGGTTTTTGCTATAGATTTAAATGCTTAACTATGTTTTGTTGATTTCATTATATTTTGCCCTTTCTGTGTGCAGTTTTTCCCCTTTGTTGGATCTTATTAATGACAATTAAAAATGAGCAGAGCAGACATGCTGGCAAACACTGAATCATGAAAGGCTGCAACTACTTTAGCATCAGACCCTTCTAATTAGTAAATAATGGATTTATATTTTATTTATTTATTTTTACCAAACTTAGTTTTCTAATTTCTATATTGTTCCCAAAACACAGAACTTGGGAAATAACACATCACTTAATTAACCCAGGAGTCCAATAAAAAAAAACAGAAGCTGGTTGGAACAAAAACCTGCAGCCACAGTGTGCCCCCAGGACCGAGGCTGGGAAACACTGGTGTAGTGGGTGTAGTTTTATAGGTGGTCTCTGGTGATGAATCAGGACCTCAGTCCTTGGACAGACCTTTAGTTTACTAGTCAGTCTACATCTTCATCATCAGCTATGAATGGATTAGGGTTAGGGTGCAAACAGCCAACATGAGGTTTCTGTGCAGGGTTGTTGGGACCACTTACTGGGATTGGTATGGAGCTTGGAGATGCAGAAGATCAGGCTCCTCTCTGGGTAGAGGAGTCTGTTGATTAGCTTGGATATGTGGGCATGTAGTTAGGTTGTCTGTTCAGAGCCTCTTGACGACCTGGCAGACGATCCAGGGGCGGCACACCCATGAGCTGATGGAGGAATTCTGTCTTTGAGAATTCTCAGTAGGCTCAGTTCAGCATGTAACAATTGGAGTCCTCATCCGGAAAAGTAGAGGAGATGTTCAAGTGTATTGTCACGTGTACATAGTATAAAGCAAATGGCTGATGATAAATACTAAAGAAAAATGACACACACCAAACAGCAAGTGATTTGTTAGAGACATTCCGTTATATACACTGTATTCATTATGTGTTGGAAGTGTGTGTGTATGCAATATTTTCTGCAATCTATATCTGCACATATGATTTGCCATTCAGTAACCTTGTGTGATGTGGGTAGAAACTGCCATGAATCTGCCATGAGTCCCAGTGGCCCATAAGGAAGGTGTGAGAAAAGCAGCTATGCAGGATGACTGAGCTCTTCCCTGTTTGCCTTTCTAAAAATTACTTTTCTGCATGCTGCTGCTGCATCCATTGGACTCTAAATGGGAATGTGATTTTATATATAATATATACACACACACACTCTGCAGTGGTTTTCTCCCAACCCAGTAAAGGAAGGCATGGGAGCCCAGGTTTTGATGTTACTTGTAAAGTCACCATATTAGTGCATTGTCATGGCTAACTACTTTGCTGTTTCCATTTATCATTGTATGTACTTTGACTCGTATGTATTTCAAATGGAGCTTTGCGGACTCGGCCGATTTTATTCATTCTTTGTGAGCGTATTCGGCCTATTAGTTGGAGAGACAGTTCAATGAAATTCCTGTAGGAAGCATGAATATATAAAACAAATGCTAAAGTTTAGGATTATCTCCTTTAGATGATGTGACACGCCTGTTTAATGTGTTACTTCATTGGATTCTAGATTTTTGTTCGAACCAATTTCACAATCGGTCATTTTTACATTTAATTGTTCTTGCTCAATTGGCTATTTCTCCTTTTCTCATTCTGCATTCTGAAAAATACAATAGTGTGAAATTTACATTTTTAGTAAATTAAAAAATATTTGTGTTCTTTTGCCACATCTCTAATTGCTTAACTTTGTGTTATTCTCTTTTTAATTAGCTTTTAACTGTTTGCAGCCCTAATTGTATCCAAGTAATGCCGAACAGAGCAGACACCTGTGCAGTGCTAGAGGGCAGTCATTTTCTTACTGGCCACTTGTGTTCTTATATTCATTTCCAAAGCTGCTTATCACAAGCAGGGTCATGAGGAACCTGGAGCCAATCCCTGGACAGGGCACCAGCCCCTCGCAGAGTGAGCGCGGCACACACACTCAGACAAACACATCTGGGGCCTGTATAGCAATGCCAATTCACCTGCCTTTGGACTGTGGGATGAATCCCATGAGGAGATCATGGAAACTCCACCTCAGAGGGACACAAACCCCAGTCTCCTTGTTGTGTAGCTGCTCCAAACCACTGTACCAGCATGTCATTCCAACTTCATTTATATATAAAAAAAAAAAAAAGATAAAAAGCAGAAAGAATGACTTCTTTCCAACACACAAGTTATTACTTTATTCAGCAGCGCTGCTGCCTTGCAGTAAGAAGATCATGGGTTCTCGTCACGGGTCCTCCCTGTGTGAAAACACTTTGAGTAGTGAGAAACGCTTGTTATAAATGTTTATTATTATTATTATTATTATTATTTAATTTATCGAATGAATCAGTTAAAAAAAACTAGATTCTCCCAAAGGAAAGCTTGCCTAACTAAGGCTGGAGTCTGATTAAATTAGGAATCTGGTTGGGACAAAAACTTGCAGCCTTGTGTGTCCCCAGGACTGAACTTGATTTATTTGATAAGGGGTCACATTTGTAATTGTTTGAAAGTTTGTGTGTGGCTGTCTTATTTACTTAATAATCTCTTAAATCTAAATCCTAAAGCAGTCTTAGTAGGACCTCTCAAGGCACCAATAGGATTTGTATTTTCACGTGCATAAAAATGCACTTGATGCCTCCAATTGCTCACGTAGCTGAGTGGTGCTCTGTGGACACCTTGTAACTGCTGGACGACGGGCATAGCTCACACAAGGAGGCAGTGTGGCTGCTTTGTAGAGTGGCTTTGCTTGAGGGGCGGTCTGACTTTCCAACTTTTAGTGCCCTTTCAGAAGGTTGGTCTCTCATTAAAAGGGTGTGCGTCAATAAGCCAGAGTGAATTATAGACTGCTGCTTAAACATTTCTCTTTAGGGTAAAGTATGTTTACCAAAATGTATTTTACAGAAAAGCTTTTTGCCCCTTATAATTTTAGTCACTAGTATCCACAATTCTATATGCTTTCTCTTGAAGTACATAGGAACATTTGATCACTTCTGATTAGCTGCTAGTTTTTGGTCTCATAGGTGGGCACAGTGCTTAGTGTTGCCTCGGCATCCAAGTGGCTTCATGCTGAAGCCACAGCTCAGCCTGTGTGGAGTTTACATGTTCTCTGCTGGTCTGCATTTGTTTTTCTGAAACCACTTGCTGCTTTTGCCACTTTCAGAGTCTTATAGGTTGAATTTATTGGCAGCCTGAGGTGGGCATGTGTGCGAGGGTGCCCAGGCATTCTGTTTCGGCTCTCCATGACACTGCAGTGGATATCATTTCTGTGTTTAGATAAGTTGGTAATTTGGCAGTATAATGATGAAGAGTATTGGAAGTATTTGTAGTATTAATACTATCTTGTGCACAGGTTACTTGTGCTCCTCACCTTCTGCTGTCATGAGGATCACAAGTTTTCAATTAATAGAAAACACAAGCCGGCTTACCTGCCGTACTCCTTATTTCTGTCTTTTTGCACCTGTTACCTGAGTCCACGTGGTAAGCCTGATATTTAGCAGTCACACGTGTACATGATACTTCATGTAGCTGTGTGTACATGAAGAGTGCAAAGAATTTTAGCTGTAACTGTGCAGAGTCTGCCGCTTATCGATTGCTTGTGAGTGGTTTCAGTTGGTTAGTTGCCTTGCCACTGTATGTGGTGTGTATTGTGCATGCCATCCACACAAAGCTCGAGACTGTGATTTGGGGATGGATGGTGATCAGAAATGTTGGTTTAAAACTCATTTCAGGCCACAGAAGCTTGGACACAGCTGTTTCTTTAGGTAAAGTGAATCATTTTCTATTTTGTTTTCTGTGTTGCTGCATCACTGGGTTTGTATCTTGTAATGTATGTTATGTCCTCCAGAGCTTCGGATCTGGAAGAGTTTCACACTGCAAGTCTCTGTCTAATCTCCAGAAAAAGGAGGACTGGCTCTCCCGTGCGACGTGCAGCAGGCTGCCTTAAGCCAATTGTGTTGTGGCTGTGCATTCTTAGTGGTGCTCAGACAGAAGGTAAAAATGTTTTTAAATCTCCAATTTCATTTGCTGTTACTGAATTAGAATCCTTGTCATAAGTGTAACCCAACATGTTAAGTTAATGGCTTAATTTAATTATTTCCCTGTTCACAGCTCTAGTCAAGTCAGACGAGGCACGCAATGCACAGATTTGGGTGTTGTGTAGCAGGAATGTACAGTGCAGCTACAGTACAGTTTTCTGCTATGCAAACATTTATTAAACATAATACAGTAGTTCTATCCTGTCCTTCACTGCAATTACTTGGCTGGCTATCCTGTGTTCTAATACTGTATGTGAGTACTCTATAATAGGCAGGGCTAGTTGGTTTTAATTTCAGCTCCATGGTCCCAAAGTGAGACATTTAGACTTTCTGAGAGAGCTGATGCATATTTGGCAGGGGTTTTGGTAATGAGCACCTTGCTGTTATTTCACAAAGACATCCTGTTACAAGCATGCATGGTGTCCAGGATGTATAAATAAAAAATTTGGACAATTAAAGAGTTTGACTGCATGTACCAGTCTAAGATGGGAGGAGTAAGCTTCATCAAGACTGTTCCTTGGAGAACAGCACGGCAGGACAGTGTGTTCAGGCTTAGTCTGCTGAGCTTCAGACACTGATCAGGGGTCTGTTGCCTGAATGCTTGTCTCCTTCCTGAAGAACTTGTTTCACTCCATAACAGCATGGCTTATGTCTGTTGCTTCCCATAGAAAGTAAGGTAACTGGGAGGAAATCGGCAATTCTGAGTGGTCCTCTTCAAACTTTGGTGGGATCGTGCAGGGTAATAGTTGACATGAGCAGTCAGTGAATGAATGGACAGCCATCTAAACCACTCTGCAGATCTTACTGCAGGCAGCGGGCAGCATTTCTCCCCAAGTAAACCTTTCCCAAGGTGCCTTAAAGCTCCTCCGAATGAAATCCTGTTGGCTAACCAGATGGCTTCTCTTCATTTGTTGTGTTCTGGTGGCTTCATGTGGTCTAGACCTACACAAGGGGCTAACTGTACTTAGTTCTCTTGTGTTTGGTCCAACACACTCTAAGAAATGTCTGACGCTAAATGCTCTTTACTGCCTTTATTCCAACAGATTTTGGCTGTGGATGGTTTTAGCTAATGCAGAAGTTGGGTGTGAGGTTAGACTGTCCTGCTGCTTTAGTTGCTGCCTGGGTGGGATGGATGTGGGTTCTCTTATTGAATTAGTGACTTCAAGTGGTTTGTTTTCTGTCTTCATTGTTTCTTTGTTTGAACTTGCTGCATCTCAAAGGAATTTGCAAAGCAGTATATTAGGATGGCATAATCAAGTGTATGAACTACTAGGGCTTTCAACATACTGTCCAGTGCTTTTAATACATGTAAGCATGTTTTTTTATATTAAAAGTAAAACTTTTAAGAAACTGTTTTTTTTTATGCCAGAGCTTTCTAGATGGGCTCATTTATTTTACATTAAAAATCTCAACTGAGTTGACAACATGCAGAGTTAAGAGATGGTTAATATCTTACAAAAAAAAAAGAAAACAATACAGTACTTTCACAGCATTGTCTATAAAATGGTTGAGAACTGTGGCACACTGAGAAATCATTAAGCTGCCCAAGAAGGTTAAAACAGACTGTGATGGGCAACAGACATCACATCTGCATAAAGCCCGTCCTGCGGAGCTTCGTAGTGAATGGCCTGCTCCAGATAGGTGAGGTGTATTTTACAAAACATTCAGAAGATACAGTGTAGTGGCAAAGTATTTTTGTGTATTTTGTACAATGCATGACCTCAGCCCTTTAGTTAAAATGCAGTACTGGATTTAAAGAACCCGAGTGAACACACTATCATTTTTAAATCGGGACTTTCTTTACTTAGTTAACAAAGTTTCACCCCTGTGAAAAAGTCATTACCCCCATAGTTTCAGTACTTTGTTGGTTGTAGTGTCCTTGGCAGCTACAATCGCAGCTAAACACTTCTGTAATTTTCTGTCCGTCTTTTGCATCTCTCTTGAAAAACATCAGATTGCTTTAATTCAGACAGAATTGAGAGTGTCATCTACTTGTGTCAATACCTCTGTCGGGTTCAAGTCTGGACTTTGACAAGGCCACACACACAGTTCTGTGTCATTCAGTTTTAGACTTGCTTTTGTGTTTAGGGTTGTCATCCGGCTACGTAACCCAGTAGCACTTCAGCTTCTGTTCACAGACGTTCTCCTCAGGAATGTTCTGTTTAAGGTCAATAATGGCAAGTGTTCTTAAGTATCCCCACCCCATTACATTGGCACCCCCATGTTTTATTGTAACTATAAAGTTCTTCCTGTCCTACGGCAGACATAGTGTGCTAAAACCTTGTGGTGAGCACGTCATTATCCTGGCGAGGTTTAGATTCATCACGCCTGACCTGTGGTAAGTAAAAACTCATTGAGGAAAGTCATCAGTAATAAAACCTAAAATAGGAATAGTTGTAACCTAAAAAGAACTGAATGGGAAAAAAACTGATAAGTAAAAAAGTAGAGCATTTTTTAAAAAGTTGGAACTAAAATAACTTGGCACCCAGCAGCTGAAAGGGCAATGATGATTGTCTAGTTTCTAATACATCTAGTGCCCACTAGACTGGTGGTGAGTTTGATGACGCTTTTAGATATAAGTCTGAACTGAAATTTTATGAACAGTTTGTGACGTGTAGCCATAAACCATTAAAAGATGCCAAATATCTAAACTATAGAGCTACTCTGTGTTACAACTTTCAAGAAACATTTAAAATTTTGTGCTGCCTTTTGCACTTTCTCTAACATGGCCTTCATCCTGAAGTGACTTTTAGCAGTTTAATCCCATGTGATTTAAGAGTCCTTTCTTCACTTGTCGTGGCAGATACGTCCGTCCATCCATCCATCCGTCTGTCAGTCACCCTGCTTTCTTTCTTTTTTTAATTCAATGTGGTGCGTAACCAAAGCTGGTGTCAGTAGTGTTATCAGCAAGTCAGTCAAACTATGATGGAAGTGCCAGTCTAACACATGATGCACCCACCCATGCTGGACCACCCATGTGCCGGTTTTAAATGTTGATAGATAGTTTGGTGACGCTATTTGTACAGAAAAGTCATTATAATGGGAAAGCAGCATTTACAGAATAATTGTTTTACTTTCTCCTGGCTTCTCCTACACTATGTGCATTTAATCTTTTTTCCAAAATGAATAAGACCTTATGAGTTTGTAGAAAAGTTTGACTTATTCTTGGATAGTGGAAGAAAATTCAGCAGGGAAATCCAATCAGACTCGGCTTGGGTACGTCAAGCCATCTGGGTGGTGGTCTGCCTGGCTTCTGTGTGGAGCTTCTTAACACACCCTTGTGAAGTTCGTCTGGGTGTTTCAGTTTCCTCCCTGATCTAACAAGTGCATGTGCTGGGCAGTGACTCCTTGTTAGGTGGTGGACTGCCTTCTCCTTCAGGGTCACATCTGCCTTCTGTCCACTGCCGTGCTACTAGTGTCTCCCAGCTGTCCTCCAGTGGCTATGTGCCTTCAGAAGTACAGGAGGATGTTAGTTCAATATCGGGTTCTCATGCGGTTCAGTGAGTTTCATGCTGTTACTGCCTTTTGTGTCAAGGTTGACTTAAAATTTCTGCTGATCTGAGCTGAAAAAAGGGGTATAGTAGAATATCGTGATAGTTCTTAATGTTTGAATATTGTTTTTGGAGAAAAATGTTATTTAATCTGTAGCTAGTCTCATGTTTGGAAATATTGGTACACTAATATCTCCAATTTGCTCATTGTATGAAAGCAACCTTCATTCAATTGGACATTGTGACCGATGACCTATGAGGAGCATATGAATAACATGTTCAGCTTGGAGAGATTTGGGGAATAACAGTAAAAGAAATGGTGGGCAGGACAGCCAGCTGTGGTCACTGCAGCAGTACAGCATGCATGTAGACAAAGTCCTTCATCAGCCACCATGGGGGACTGAAGTGTTAGCAGTGTGGATGAAATGGTCTTATTGACCATTAACGTTGTTAACGCTGCAATTTCTAATTTCAGCCTTTCATCTTTAAATGTGACTTCGTGATAAAGTTCATTAAGTTAAAGAGGATGTCCTCCTTATTGCTGTCTGACAAGTTCCAGCCTCTCGCCTGGCCCGAGTGACCGTTGAACTGAGCTCTGCTACAGCTTCTCTTTATTATACTTTGGTTAATGAAGACTTCTTTGAACTTTACTGTTTCAGGCAGGGATTTAAAAAATATATATAAATATATATGAATGTCACCTGCTGCTTGAGATGTTGGCATCTTTGAAACATCACAGAAAAGGATCCAGCATTTGCCTTCATTCTTACTCACTTAATTCTAAGGAAAATGGCTTAAAAATTGACTTTTTTCATTACCTTTATTAGAACTTTGTTTTTAAGAAAATCAGTGTATCAAAAGAGAAAACGTGTTATTGATACTGCAGACAAGGTAGTTGCTACTAAAATAAAATTTTTAACTTCTCTCTTAGTGCAGTTTGGGCTCTGAAGAAGTCATTGTCATGCGTTTGTGACTTTGAAGGGTACATGATATCTGACAACTTGTGGCAGGAGTGTTGCCATCTCCAAGTGAGCTTTTCTATTAGTATAATGCTGTGTGCTAAGAGAACAGAAAAGTCACTGGATGGTCCCAAACAGTGAATTTGGTTTAAAGCAGTGTCTTCACCCGTCTGCTCCTAATCCAATTTTGCGTGTAGATGTGTGCATGTTGTGCATCTGAGAATTCAACTAACCATGTTCAGATTGCTGGAGACGACATTGACGAATGTCCTTGTGCCTCACGATTGTCCCCTTGTTCAAGCTAAGCCTTTGTGAATTCAAATAGCAGACTATAGGCTGAACTCGTGTTATTCTTGCAATGTTGTGCTTTTATGTCCTATCTGAATGTATTGTTTGCAAATGTCCATTCTTTAGTATCCACAGCTGCTCTGTGACAGCACTGTAGTAGTAAATGCCAGCTTGGATTTTTACAAAATATTTTAAAAATGAATGAAGTATGGTTGAAAAAGTTTTTCTTTTGCTAATGTTTTTCACTATTTTAGGTATAACGACAGCTTGGCAGATATATTTATTTATGGTGTTGTGCTTTCTTACACTTGAACCTTCTCGTGAAACCCCTTTGATCCTTAGTGAGGTGCAGGCTGGAGGCTTCTTTCATTCTGCAGTCTTGGTCTTGCCATATTGGACTATCAGCTCAACATCTAGAGGATTTAGTATCGCTAAATGCGAGTCAGAGGTCCAGATTTCCTCACTACAGGGAGTCACACTGAGCAATGGGCACCATTACAAGGTGGGGCTCTTGAAAAGCAACTCCAGTTTAAAATGTGTGCAATACACATGTAACAGTACCAGGTCATAAAATGATCAAGAGCATTAACGCTGATCAATCAATTAAGCCAAAGCACTTCTGTTTGGCCTTTCTAGGTTGCTGTTTGTTGCACATCTGGATGACAGACTGGGAGAGGCCTGAAGTTCCCCAATACTCTCTGACACTGGTTTCAGTCACTTCTGTGTGGAGTTTGCATGTGTCCCCTCCAGTCATGTCCGTCTTCTTACTCTGGGGACTCGGGTTTCCTCTCACAAATTTTGGAGCTCTAAATGGGTCAGGTGTTTGTGAGCATGGAACATGTGATAGTGCTCGGTTCTGTCTGTGTGTCCTTGTTATCAGTTTGTCTTGATTGGTTTGTGGGTGAGTTGATTTAATGTGTGTGAGCTGTGGACACCAAGGCCTGCCTGGGCATACACAAGTGCTGATTTTTCGAGGGTTGTCTAACTGTAATGGCAGCCCTGGCATGGGAACCACATATAGAAGTATCACTCTTGTGTTTTGCAAGAATACAGTGATAAAAGTAACATGATTAGCTGGAAAGGGGGCGTATAATGTGTTCATATTCAAATCGGAGTCGATGATAGAAGTTTTAGAGCATCTTTACCATTATCATGTAACTGTTAAATAAAAAGCACTAAACAAAATAAACTATGCCCTTGTGCTGTGGGGTGACGTGGGAGTTCCTGAAGGCAAACCCACACAGACTGTTGGAGAGAGTGTGTAGTTGGGCAGTGCCAGCCAAGAATGCTGGATCTGTATGATGTGCCCACCTGCACATTAAATAATTCAGTCAGCCTGTGGTATCAGATGAGGTGCCACTATAAGAATTTAGGCTTTCATTTTTTTTTTCCCCACATAGTTTTACGTAATGGAAGAATAGAAATACGAGTGAGGAGGACATCAAGTAAACTGATTTGTGTTTTCTGCTAATTCAGATGAAGCTGTGCATTATAACACATTCCATTATTTAAATTATATGTTGCTTGCTGGCCTGTGAAGAAGAATTTCACTCTGTTCAGTACACAGGCCAGTACTGCACTGCTCAAGAGTGAGTAGCCACCCAGCCATCTTCTATTGTTTGTTCATTTCTATACAATTTATCTAAGCCCTAGGATTTCAACGGCCCTTCATATTTTTTGCATTACTTTTCTTTCAGTCTTTTGCCTCTTGCGTTTTTGTAAATAAAGCATGGATATCCATGCTGATTAAATAATTCAGAAATGGGTTGTGTCAACATCAGGCCTGATGCATCCTCATTTGGTGAAACTGTTTACTTGTCAGTTATAGCAGTAATGGATAAAATGGCTTACCTGGAAAGCAATATCTACCTGTACATTATGAGATTTAGGAGTTCTTAAAGCCTTAAATTATAGGTTCCAATATGTTTAAAGTTTTATTCACCAGTATGCAAAGTTGTTTCCCCGTAAACTTTATTTTATGTAGCTTGTAGTGATCTAAGCAAGCAAGCCAAGTTCAATAGGTAAATGGATATGTAGCCTTTTACAGAAACTCAATAAATAAATAAATAAAAAAAGAACAACATCATTTCTTGGAAAGAGAAGCTTCTGAGTGGTGGCTCTTAGGCTAGGCATCTGCGCTGGCAATCGGAAGGTTGCCGGTTCGAATCACGTAAATGCCAAAAGGGACTCTGTTCTGTTGGGCCCTTGAGCAAAGCCCTTAACCTGCAATTGCTGAGCGTTTTGAGTAGTGAGAAAAGCGCTATGTAAATGCAAAGCATTATTTTATTATTATTTATTATAGCCCCAGTGAGGCACTGTAAAGGTGTATTGCCATTGGTGTAAAGTAGCCCAGTGAACGTTCCTTAGACACCTTTGCCAAGTAATTTATTGGCTGATAGTCCTCAATGCTAATGATGTGTCCCATTGTTCATGAAGACTGTCAGTTTTGGGTTCATTCTCTCCTCCTCTACTACTTCCAGTGAGTCCAGAGTACATCCCATAACTGAGCCTGTCTTCTTAATCAGCTGCTTGTTATGGTGGGCCACTGTTGACAAACAACTTTGCATACTGGTGAATAAAATTATAAACATATTGGAACCTCTTGAAGTGATGTTACTGCCCCAGCACACCTCACTAGCCAACACAGAATCCCAGAATATATACAGGATGTCGCTATCCACATTAAAGGAGCACAGGCTCCTAAGGAAAAGAGTCTGCTCTGTCCTGCTGTGCCCTTTTTTTTGTGCAATTCTTCTGTGTTACAAGACCAGTTCAGGTAGTCTTTGATGTGGACCCTCAAGTACTTGTAGCTGTCCACCACCTGCATATCTAATCTAGGAGGAGTGATCAGGCATAACTGGTCTTTGGTATGTCAATAAGCAGTTCCTTAATTTTGCAGATGTTAAGTTGCAGAGAATTCTTGAAATTCTCCCAGACTCCACTCCTCCGTTTGATCTCCCCTATCCGTACACCCCATTAGTACAGCATCCTAGGAGAATTTCCACAAGGGATATGGTGATCATAACGATTATGCTTTTTCGACCGATGGTTTCCTCTAAAACACAAGCAACAATGAGTGAATTTAAAATTGGACCACAATACCTAAGAACATCTGTATGTCACTATTGTGTTTAATAATGGAGCACTTTTATACAGATCTTAACTGTGTGCACAGTGTTGGTTGTGCAAGCTCTGAAGGTGAGTGTTACAGCAAACTTCCTAGGTTTCAATTTAAAGTGTTTTTCCTTTGCTGTCATTAATGCAGATTTCAACATTTTTAGTGTTCTAAATATCACTGGCCATGCTGTTTTCCAGATTGTATTTTCCTCTGATCACTTCTTGCAGTTTTATTTTCTCAGAACAGTATCAGTTTAGCATGACCATTTTTTTGGCCAAGGTAAGTTTGGTTTTGAGCATCAAAGGTCCAAGGATGACTGAAGCCTAATCTGCTCTTCCTTATGACAAGCTTCCAATCTTTGGGACTGGAGTTGCTTCTGCATACTCAACTTGTGAATACTTCTTTGGATCACTGTGTTGGTGCCTCGGGGTGTACCACCTACCTCTACTGAGAGATTTCAACATGGAGAATTAAGGAAGGCATTGCTGGGATAAAAGCACACCCTGATGTGAGCCAATCGGTATTAATGGGTGTTCCTAAAGTGCATCTGGTCTCTAAGCACTTTGGGTCAGCAGTCAGTGTTCAATTTTATATTTGTCATCTGATGTAAAAGAATTGGTGCAGAACAGTCAGTTAATGACCATAAGAGGTGCATTGATATTGGTAGACACATTGGACCTTGAATGGACTGTCTGTCAGACATTAAATATTGGCTTTAAGAGCCCGGTCACGCCGTGTGTGTGTGTGTGCGCTTTATCTCCTAGTTAGATATGGGTTATTGTGGCCCATGAGGAACTGCCCAAGTTCCTTCTAATGCTGCCTGGATTGGCTTAGTCCTTCTGTGACTCTGAGATGGATGAGGCCGATTATGCAAATGGGCAATTGAAGCACTACTGTCTGAAATCTGACGACATCTTCAATGTATCACAATGCTCCTTACAACCTTTACTTGGTTTACAGTTGTTTTGGTTTTTTTTTTAGCAATAAATAAATGAAATGTAGGAATAATACTAATAATAATCAAGTGTTAAACTCTTTTTATTTGGTTGGACCCAAGAGTATATTATAGTTCTGAGATCCCTTCAGTACTGTATGCAAACAGCATTTATGATAAATTAGAATAATTATAAATTATTTTGTTGGTAGTAAATGGCTTTTTCCATTTGTCTGCAATGTCATCTTTATAGTTTCTTTTTTGGCTTATGTTTATAATTTTGTAATTGCATCAGAATCTGTTTTAAAATCTGCAGAAGTCTGCCACAAGTCACTAATTCATGGTGAAGAGCTATCCATAAAAGAAGAGAAGGCCTCCGTCAGAACTACTCTAGAGGTATATGGTGGGCTAGAACCTCTCATGGCTTCCTGAAAAATGATGCATTTTGCATTTGTGAAGATTTTGGTAGCAAGTTGGACTGATTACTACTGCAGACTCCATTTGAACAACATGGGCTTGGCTGTGGGTCTGTGGAGCCAAATTGAGTTAGAAGTAGAACTGAACCACAAGTGTGTGTTGTCATTTTCTTTTATTGCATGATGAGCCACTGGGGGCCCAAGACCTTTTATACTGGACAGAATTGGCCTACTCTGATCAGAGTGATCCCTCCAGAAGTGTGCAGGTTTGGTGAGCTCTATCTTTATAGAAAGATCTAATCAATTTTAACACAATTGTGGAACCAGGCAAATATCAAATGGGAACAAATTGTTTTGAAGGACTCTCGGTATACTTGTGTGTCACAGTTGATTTGCAGTTATTGTTTCATCTTTGTTGACCTTTCTACAATTATCGGTGCCACCTTTCATTACTGAAAATGAGGCCATGTTTGTGCCAGGCGGACTCTATTTGACTAGTGAATGAGCCCTCCTTACTAGCAGGCAAATGTGGCAACAGAAGCAATGTCGGCTGGCGTGTCTGTGATATATGTAGTGCTCGACAGCCTCTACGGTGAGGTGCATGAGAACCATGCTGTGTGGCACAGGAGTTTGTGGTTGTCTGGGGTGGGTAAGTGGACTGTATTTGTGTTCAAATGAAGTACAAACGAGTGGGTCAAAGATTAGCATATGTAGTCCCAGTCCAACAGATTTTAGAGCTGAGCTTAGTTACAATTTATTTCTGATTGGCTTTGGGTCTCTGGGCCCATTGCTTTTGGCAGTTTGCATGTGGTTCCTTAAGTAGATTTCATGTGAAGTGGGCACAGAACTTCACCAAGGATATGTCTTATGGCCTTCCCTGCTTGTAATTTTCATGACGGAATATAATTTTCCGAGAATAACATTTGCATCTCTGCTTGCCACTTCAGATGCAGAGGAGCCATTTAAGTGTGTGTTTGGGCATTGAGCCCAATGCTGTTGCTCCTGGCACCTGTTACTGAAGGTCTGTCGGACCGATGTGCAGACCCAGGACATGCTGGATAGATTGTTTATCAGATGTCGAGGAGGCTCTGGGAATTTCCCAGAAGAGGACAAGAAAGTTCAGAATAAGATGTCTGGTCTGCCTGGTTTGGTTTGTTACCTCCACAGCTTGAACTGGTTGAAATTTATGGAAAGCTGAAGAGCAAGTTCTAAGAAGTCATGATTCAAATTGTTCATTGTGCTGCATCCTTCAGATGACAGTCTCTTTAATATGATCTGGGTTGTTGGTTACACAGTTGTATGGCCCTTTGATTGTACATATTCAGATGGAATGATGTATTGCCTTCCATGTTGTATAATTGTATGCAGTCGGTTGAGTGACGTCCTGTGGCTTAATACTTAAAGTGTTTGACTGCACAGAAAATCCATGCAGATGTTAAGCATTTTATTATAGCCGTGTACTTACAATATGCATTGGGACGGTGACTGGATGGCACTGTTACACTGCAGCTCCAGGCCTCATATTTGCTTTTGTTATTTTTTTGTTGGGGTTTTTTTTTTTTTTTTGAAGTCCTTTTGGTTTCTGTTCCAAATTTCAAAAAACAATCATTTTATAAGAATATGCCATGATGTCTCCAGAATGCACCTATCCAGCACATTACTTAGCATTTTATTCCACATATCAATGATTCTCTGAGAGAGACAAACATTCTGACATTTGTTTAAAATTTACCTTTTACCAGCTTCCATTATTGATGAATAACTTGTAGCTGCCTGGATGCACTGTGCCAGTTCTCCTCATGAGTTTACACACTTCAGTCCTGTTAATCTGTCTTTGCTGAAACGGAAAAGCCTTCTCTCTTTAAAGTATAGCTTTGGTATTTTTCAAGTCAAACTTATTTCTTCAGAATCATTGTGTATATTAATTTTCCATGTAAAATTGTGTTTTGAAATGGGACGTATTTTATAAATTTTAAAAATGCCTTTTTGCAGCTTATGATGGAAATGAAGGGTACCATATGAACAGGTGAATGAAGAAGCCTTAAAACTCCCCTTTTCTGTTCACTTTAATGCAACAAAAAAAAAAGAAAACCTGCCTTCTACATTTGTGGTATCCTTGTGATAATGAAAGGAAACTAGAAATTATTTAATCACAGATTTTTAGAACTTTTTTAGAAGGTATGAATACACTTCTTGTGTGCTTGTCACGGGTGGAGTTAAAACAGCCCCAACAAGCCCCCAGTGCCAAGTTATATTCTGCTTATTCTGCTTTTGCTCCTGCAATTGTTTCTTCAGCAGCTGTGTTCTGCCATGGGCTGTAACAGACAGATGTGTGCTCAAGTAATAGGATTATTTTAACCTAAACAGTGCTGACTTTGCCCATTACATTCTTTACATAGCCTACTGAGTGAGGTTCACGCCAAATGGCAGCCTAGTGAAAAAGCACGAGTTTCATTGAAGTTACATTGCACTTAGTACAAATAACAGTAAATATGAAATGAACTGATTATATTTTTAAATAAAGTAGTACATTTTTGTAAGAGCCTAGTCACCTGCACATTGCTGTTTCTGTGGAGTAAAGAAATAAAAAAAAAACTTTTGAAGATAAAATGCAGAGTATACGATAGAGCAGACTGAAGTACCACAAACCAATTTGAAAGAACTTTGTTTGTTGCCAGGGGGAAATTTGGCTTTTTACAGATGCACTTTAATAATAAATAATATTATTAATATATAAATACAATAATTTATAAAAATATTAATTTAGAATTAATAAATAAATACACACACATACCAGAATTTATGGAAAGGAAGAAAACTTCTGAATTGGAAGCCCCACTCCCTGTTAAGGGGCTATGCAGTTGGTATAAAGAAGTCCCAGTTGCGTTTCCTGACATTTTGTTGTCTGAAAGTCCTCAATGTTGATGTGTCAATTATTTCATCAACTTTTTTTAATGCCTAATAAGTTGATCTTGTTTTAGGATATGGTGGAGAAAAAAAAAGAATCTAGGACAACGTGCGTAAACTGACTGCCACTCACTAATTCCACTCACACTGTAAATACCCGAGGAGGACATGTAAAACTCATAAAGACCCTGGTACTGTGAGGCAGAAATGACAGCTCCGCGCAACCCTCTGCCAGTGCCAAACCATCTGTACTAAATATACAGATGATCTGGTGATGCTAAATTGGCCCTAGCCTGTGTGTGCGTTCACCCTGTGATGGACTAGTACCCTGTCCAGGTGGTGGTCCTGCAACGTGCTTAATGTGTTTGCATGTACAGGCTCCAGTTGCCCTGCGACCCAACCCTGGATCCATGCCCATACCATCCGTTTCATTTTTGTCACTTGATTTCATTCTACATGCGTGCGTTATCAATTTAGCATTAGCAGGCAAAAAAATATTTGCCAAAAATTCTGAAAAAATAACTTTGACTTGAAAAATACCAAACTTATCCTTCAAGTTTTTCCTCTTCTTTGGGTCTCTGTGGTCCTCAATCAGCCTAGTGGCTCATATCTAAACTCTTTGGTGCCCCTTTGACTTTTTGTGGTACAGAGCCCAAACGGCACACAGCACTCCAGGTGAGGCTTCACATGTTTGCTCTGTACCTTAACCACAAACTTGTGCTATTTAACACTTGCGATGAGTCCACATGCATGTCAGTTTAACAGATGGTCCTGAACTGTAGTGTTTTTTCCTAATGTTATGTATGCCTTGATTGATTGAGCACCAGGCAGGAGTCACCTTTGTGTCAATGAATGGATTGGTTGGTTTTTACATTTGGAACACACTATATGAAAGGGTTTGTCTTGTTCCTCCCTTTTTCTTATTGCAGGTCAGGGCATTTTGTTTCTGCTCTCCATGCCTCTCTGTCTGTGCAGGCCCATATCTAGGTTGTCTTCAGTGCCACAATCCAGCATTGTCTTCCTTGGTTTTCCTCTTGCTCTTTGTCCTTCCCATTCCTGCTGTGCTATTTCTTTTAGTAAGTTTCCCATCTCCATTTGTTGCATCTCAACCTTGATTCTTAAATTTTCCCTCCAATAGTCCTTCCTTTCAGCTCCTGTCAGAGGCACTTCATCTCCATCAGTTGCAGTTTTCTTGCCTGCTGCTGTTTCACAGCCCTCGTTTCTAGCCATTGAAAACATTTGCCAGGGTACGCTCAATGACATTGTGTGTGTGTTTGGCCCTGTGTGTTTTAGTACTGTAAATGTACTTGAAATCCATGGCATTTCCTCATGCTTTCTCATTCTGACACCATCACAGGCTCAATTGCTACCTGATCCTCTCCCATTCGTCCTTACTCTGAATTTCTTATTAAAGCCGGTTTGAGAATTTGTTCTTGATCCATTTTTACCTTACATTTCTTGAGTTGTGTTTAAGGATTTCAGATCATTTTTGCTGACTTCACTGATGTCATCTTTGTATTTTTTATATTTAAATATTTCTTGCCTACAATACCAGACTTGGACTTTCCTGAGTAAAAGCTGGACATCTTGACCCATGCTAATCTCTTATGTTGAAGTCTGGCCTGCCATATTTTGCCAAGTCCTACTGGGCTAGTATGCTGTGTTGCTGTTTGGTTCTCATGTCTGATAGTTTTACTACTTGCATACCATTAGGTGGATTCGGTTGAATTTCAGTTGAGGACCTGCTTTGCTCTCCATTCTCTGTTTATTCAAATCATAGTGGACTTTTTTATTTCGGTATTCTGGTGTGAGGTTTTATAGTTAAGGAAGACAGGTGTTTTTGAGGTAAGGTTTAAAGTCATTAATGATGGTGCTGGACACGGGTGATGGATTGTATGGTGATTAACATATGCATGGAAGAAATTCCCTAGATTTGTGACAGTAATGGCCATCTAACCTATGCAAGGCATGTCTACTACATGCCTGATTGCAAATTAATTTCTACTAAGAGAAACATAACACCCAAATTGTAATGGCAGAGTAAGCCATCTTGTCTGGACCATTTCTGAGGTGTGAAGCATCAGTTGCCAGTGTGGTGTTCACCCTGACCTCTTTGCTCCTCAGCTTAGTTGGGTTTAACTCGCACAAGTCTCAACTTACGTTTGGCAAACCCCAGCCTGACCAGGCTTTAAAAACTTCAGAAGTTGACACACTTGTGTACCATCTGGACTGCATGAAAACTGGCTGTGCAAGTTCATTTATTTATTTTCTTGTGCCGGGCTGCTGCAATTCATTATAGTCAGCTGCTCCTCTTCTCATCCAGCTAACCAAGTTTTGAGCCAGAATTTCTCACAGATTGACTTTGTCTGGGCACATTCATTGAGCCGGACAAAAATCAGGGAAGGCTGCACTCTGATAGGCCATGTGCTGATGGGATGTGAGAATGTGTGCCTTCTGGTGTCAGGGTCTGATAGTCGGTAATGAAGACGACAAAATGAAAAACCCACCTGCTTTCTCGGTGCCTTTGCAACTGGTGTCCGCTCTTTGACAGAATTTCAGCATTCTGTGACAATGATGGTGCTGACCTTCTGGACCACAAGTGGTGAATGGGCTACCCAGGATTCATTTTGGGGTTGTGTATTGTAATGGCGTTGCTCCTGAGTTGCTCCTTTTTGATATTACTTACCAGTTGAAGTAAGTCCGGTGTAGATCATGTCTGTTAGCTCTGTGTGTTGTGGTTCTCAATGCTGTGCTTGCGGTGGTCCCTGTTGTTAATGGCACAATATAGAAAGAGACTGATGGTTAAAACCCCACATGTATTTCACTAAGGCCCCACTAAGGTCGTAATCTTAATCGTTGAAGTACTGTATCTATTCTATCCATCCATCCAGAACATAATGAATGAACTAAGAAGAGAGACTTTTGATACATCCTCCTCTGTGCTTAGAGACTTGGTGAAATGAGTCACTGCTTTGCTGCATTTGACGTCAGGATCTTTTAAAGTGAAACCTTTAACGGTAGTTCAACATTATGAAGTCCACTTCCAAAGTTTTATGCACGAGGACAAGCTGCATTGTTGCTACTAGTCTGACATAGCTGTTTGAAACTAAGAGTGAATGATGGAAGTATCCGACCTTGTATACTAATAGAAGAGCTTTTCTTATGGTATGGGACATCCTTCCTTCTTGGGTTGCACTATATATCACCATTGGTATGTTTTTATGTTCTGATTAAATCAAATTTTGTTTGTACCTTTATTCAAATTTCATATCTGTTTATTGTAAAACAAAGTTCTGGCTTCAGATTTGTTTTTACTTTTAGCTTATGTAACCTTATTACATGTTTTTCATTACTAGCTCATGAGGGTCACAGTGTAAACTAATGAAACTGAGGAACATAACACTGTGGATGAGGCTTGATCAGCTCAGTTGTCAGCTTCTATTTTCTAATGCAAGTATTCATAAGCTTGCCTATGCTAAACGTTGTTCTTTCATTTAGTTAGAGCACAGGCTTGTTTGTGGGGAATCCTCCCAAGTAGATGGCGTTGTTACCATGGCAACAGACGCAGCAGCTAAAGTGCTAAGTCACAGAGGCAAATCAAAAGTAGCAAGAGGCTTGTCAGCAGTAATAGCAGGAAGGTGATCTTCTAATGGGACCTGGGCTCCATTTCTGGCTCACTTGCTTTTATTTCATGTTTGCATGTCTGTCCTGTTTGGGTGCTCTTGAAGTTCTTGTGTTTCCAATGTTGCGCAACTGCTGACCTGTGTCTAGGAATGGGTGATGTCCTGTTAAAAGTAGACTTCTGTACAGTTACTGTGGGCACCAGCTTCTTATAACCCAATAAGGAACAGGTGTGCGTATATGTATAAGTGCTGTGTTTGTGTGTATATCTAATATATATATAATATATACATACAGTACTAGCAGAATACCCGCGCTTCGCAGCGGAGAAGTAGTGTTAAAGAAGTTATGAAAAGAAAAGGAAACATTTTAAAAATAACGTAACATGATTGTTAATGTGATTGTTTTGTCTTTGATATGAGTGTTGCTGGCATATATATATATATATATATATATACACACACACACAATGGTGTGCCAAACAAGCAAATTGATTTTGTGAATATATAAATTCAGCATCGGAATTTATAAAGTCATTCCTGATTTATATAAACTCACTCCTGAATATATAAAGTGAAAGTCAAAATCTATTGATTGAAACGACTCTGAACTGAACTAAGTGAACAAAAACGTGTTCAGAAAAATAAATTAAAAAAAACACTGTTCGGTTAATGTTTTGAAAATGATGCATATGCCCTGCCCAGGATTGGCTCCAGCAGACCCCCCGTGACCCTGTGGTCGGATTCAACGGGTTGGGAAATGGATGGATATTCCAACGCCATCTTTATATACTCAGGTTTTGACTTTATATATTTGGGAATGACTTTAGGCTATATATTCAAGTATTGACTTTATATATACCGACGCTGACTTTATATATTAAAGTTTTGACTTTATTTATTCCGACAGTGACTTTATATAATCAAGTTTTGACTTTATATATTCGCGAATGACTTTATATATACAAGTTTTGACTTTATATAGTTAAATGTAGTCATCATTGCATAACTTTTTCTTTACCATAGAAATTTAAAGACTAAATTCAACTTCCATTCCTAACAAAGATATTTCTGGCGAGTAAATAGAACCTACTTATATCCAAATTCGAGCTATTGAGCTGTCGCCTGCCTGCCTGAATAAATCACCCTTGCTTTGCTCTTACTTTTTTACCGTTCATTTAATCATGGCTAGTGGCTGTGTAATCCTCCTTCCATTTTATAATTTTTCAGAGTATGGCTTTACCAAAACAATAATTGATGGCGAATCGATTATTCAAAGCTTGAATTGCTGATCTGTTTTTCTGTGTTAACCTCATATTTTTTCATACTTCTTCTCAAACCAAAGGGGTGCGAGGGTAAAATGAATCGGGAAGCGCTGATCAATGTAATCAGTGTACCAGGAAATCATGCATTGACAGAAGTTCCCCTTTGCTTGTGATTAAAGGCATGATTTTTTAACGCGTTATGGAGCACATGCATCGAAGCTTCTCATCTGTGCTTGTGTTATTTTTAAAATGTTTCCTTTTCTTAGCACGATTGTCAATGTAACCTTTTGTAAGTAGTGCCTGGAGGATTCAGTTTGGAGAAACTCTAGAGACAGTGGGTGTATTAACTTGTGGATTTTTCTGTGAGTATTTGGTGGCAACGTCACAAAGTCGTTACACTGCGTTAGCTGCGGAGCGCAGCTCAGAGCGAAATGAGGTGAATGGGAGGGGAGATGATGACGTGACTCCCCCACCCGCCTTAACTGTCAATCCCCCCACAAACACAGTCTCTTGGAATTTGCATAAGCACAGCCCCTCACCTGCAATTTTAACTTAGTTACAAAGTGTTCAAAACTCTCGTTTATATCCTGCGTCCTCTCATTAAACTTGTATCCCGCATTACCCGTGGGCATGACAAACGCCAGCGGCAGCCTGTCTATGTAAAGTTTTATTTAAACTTTAGGTTTACACCGTGCTTTGTTTCCAAAGTAGCAGCACTAATGAATATGGTTGTATGTGTCACTTGCTCGCTTCTTATTGTTTCGCTGCCTTCTGAATTATATAATGCATGTTTTCTTCAGCGCTTTTTGGAGCTCTTCCTGGTTTTCTACGCACTGCGTTGACAGTCAGTTCACGTGATTACGTGGGAGGCGTGATGATGTCACAAACTCTGCCCCCCCCGGCTTTCGAGCTCAACTCCATTACAGTATATGTAGAAAAATAGCTCCAGTTATGACCATTACGTGTAGAATTTCGAAAGGAAACCTGCCCAACTTTGCTAAGTAAGCTGTTAGGAATGAGCCTGCCAAATTTCAGCCTTCTACCTACACGGGAAGTTGGAGAATTAGTGATGAGTGAGTGAGTGAGGACTTTGCCTTTTATTAGTGTGTGTGTGTGTGTGTGTGTATAAAGTATAAATATTATCAATGAGCTAAGAAGCTTTGCTCGCCAACACCCAGGCGGGCACTACACGCTAGCCACTTTGCGGATGTACAATTTAGACAGATTATTTTCATGGGAGTTGTTACATATGCATAATAGACCTGACTATCTTGACTATCTTACATTACAGAGAGTAACTATACTAAAAATTGTATAATGTAATAAATTGATAGAAAATTTTCATGTTGCATTATACGTTTTCGTTCTGTTTGGCTTTAAAATTAACATGCAAATACTTTTTAAACTTACAGTAAAAATGTAAAACTTCCGTAAAAACAATATTTGGAATTAACTTTTCATCAATATCGCATTGAATTTTCATTCCGTGTTTGGAATTACATAGTGACAACGCAACGTATAAATGAATATCGAGTGAATTATCGTTTTTCTCTCTAATAAATAAGCTGACTTTTTTGAATGTTTGTCCCTGTGATTTGTTAATTGTCATAGCCCATCACTCGTGCATAAATTACGTAATAACATTACAAAACATCCTTTCAACAGTAATTCGGCCAGTGGAAGACCGGACGGTGTTAACGGTTGTAGATATTCTTCATGATTTTGTAAGTCAGTGTTTTCATCTTCTGTAGTCTATTGATACACATTTAACCAATTTAACCGTTTCTTGGTGCTAGGATTGCCATTGTGCTCATTTGTTCTCTTGGCAATAGTCACGTCTCAAGATTTTCTTTTATAATAGATATATAAATTTATTAAACACACACATACCTCAATCAGCTGCAACTTTCAAACCATTTTAGATGTAAAGTGAATACCATTGGTTATCTCATCACAATGGCACCTGTCAAGGGGTAGGATATTTTAGGCTATAAGAGAACAATCGTTTCTCGAAAGTGATATGTTGGGTAAGCGTAAGAATCTGAGAAACTTTGACAAGGGCCAGATTGTGATCGTTAGATGAAAGGGTCTGAGCATCTCCAAAACGAGAGATCTTGTGGTTATGGGGTGTTTGTGGTATGCAATGGTTAGTACCTACTAAGGAAGGAAAACTGGTGAAATGGTGACAGGGTCTTGGACACCCAAAGGTCATTGATGTGCAGTCTGAGGGAAGTCTGGTCTGTCTCCCCCAGAAGAGAGCTATAGGAGCACAATTTGCTGAAAAAGTTAATGCTTGCCCTGGTAAAAGAGATTAGAACATCTAGTGCATCACAGACCGGTCAGAGTGCCCATGTTGACCCCTATCCACTACCAAACATGTCTACATTGAGTATTTGAGCATCAGAACTGGACCATGGAGCAATGGAAGAAGGTGGCCTGGTCTTTCAAATCGTTTTTTCTTTTAGATCAGGATGAGCAGAGTCTGTGCCAGAGGGGTGCAGTGGCTGCAGATTTTTGTTCTGTCCCAGTTTCTTAATGAGAAGTCAAGTTTGGCTACTCAAGTACTTCTTGCTCAAGTAACATTTTTGTGCTTTATTTTACTTGTCTTGCTTGGTAAGATTCCCCACCCTTTAATAGCTTATTTTAGTCTTAACCAGCTGTGTTCACTGTTTTCAATTGTTCCTTATTAACAAAAAGATGCAAATGACAAAGGGACCAGCTGTGAACTCTCTGGTTTAATAATTTATTTGGAAGGAAACCAAAGAGATTAAAAGTGAAGGACTGAGAATTTACTCCTCTGTTTTACGCTTCAGATCGTTAGGGTGGCATCCTTGGAAAGGAAAAATCTTGACAAGTCATAGAATTTAATAAGGTCTGATATTGGCAAAGATTGTTTTCTGATTAAGCAACTGGGTTGGAACAAAATCGTCCAGCTACCGCGGCCCTGCAGGACCAACATTGCTCACCTGTTTTTGATCATGTGGATGGCTGGGGTGTACGGTATGTGTCAGTTACCTGGGAAGAGATGGCAGCAGGCTGCACTATGAGAAACAAGGCCAGCCGCTGGAGGCAGTGTGATGTTCTGCTGGGAAACCTTGGGTCCTGGCATTCATGTTGAAGTTACTTTTGACCTGTACCCTATCCTAAAGAGTGTTGTAGACCACCTACCCCCCTGTGGCTAAGGTACTCACTAAAGGCAGCCTGCCACACTGCAAAAATTGTTCAGGAAAAAGATAAAGAGTACAAGTTGCTGATTTAACCTCCTAATTCCTCAGATCTCAATCCAATTGAGCAGCTGTGGGCTGTGCTGCAAAAACAAGTCCAATCCATGGAGGCCCCCACCTCACAACTTACAGATCTCGAAGGATCTGCTGCTAACATCTTGGAGCAAAACAGCACAGGACACTTTCAGAAGTCTTGTGGAGTCTATGCCTCAGATGGATCACAGTTATATAGTGTGTGTATATATGTATAAAATATTATGTGTGTCTGAGTGTGAAATAAATAAAAAAATATATATAAATAAAAAGACTTTATTTGGACATAGACCGAGATATAAATATAAAAGAAGCTGCTAAAGATGGATGGATGGATAATAGAAACTGTGCATATGTTAAAGGCAGCACTGGTTTTATTTTTCTGAAAGTAAGTACATGTTTTCGGACTTGCATTGCTGTGAATTGCATGCATTTTGCTACATGTTTGACTGCTTTGCCAGAGGCCTAATATAAAGTCTATGCCTCCATATATGTGGCAAGTACACCATGTTGAGATAATGCTATACTAGTCCCATAGAAATCCAGCCAGACTCCTCTATTCTGCTCATTTGGGGTTTTGGCAGTGAGCACATCTAAAGCTTTGATTTACAGAAGGTTGGCTCCAGGGACTTGAGGCAACAAGGTGAAGTCCTAGACTGCCATCTTCAAATGCAGTTTAGTAACCCAAATGAATATAAATAAATTCCTGTCTTGAAACTCGAACTACACAAATTATAGCATTTCATGGTTTGCATTGTTTTTAACTAGTCAAAGTACAGAATTAGACTGAAACATTCGAGTGGGCCAGTCTTGAATCTAAAAAAAAATAAATGAGTAAGCATTTAGCAGTAGTAGTGATCTGTGGAGAGTAAAGTGATGTTCTTACTTGCATGTCCATCTAACATGCAACACATTGGCAGGCTGTGGAGCCGTGAGACATAAGCATGGGTTAATTTATTAAACAGAAAACGCCAGTCTGCTTGGCTATTGTTCTGCTCTCCCTGGTTGCATCTTGTCGATCTTGGGCTTTCAGTTCCTGAAACTGGTGAGGAAAAAACTGAGGAAAGATGCAGTAATCCATAAAGAGCTACATTTAATAGTGAGTATTTAAACATTTACATTACTAGGAAATTCCTCCACCTCCAGTCCTTGTAGAAAGGTGTTTCATGTGCTATGTATGAAGCACAGTAAACCAGGCCATTCTAAAGAGGGTGCCCCCTCCTCTTTTATGGTATGTATGACTGTCTTTTGCACTTGGTGTGACTTGCATTTGTGATGAAAGGGATCGGTTGGCCAGTGCAGTGTGCTTCACTGTTAGCAGATGTTGACCCTCAGTTCTTGTTCTGTGAACCATCCTGCGTGACCATGCCTCCGCTTGTTGCTAGAAAAAGCTGAAACCCAATTACGTGGCTGAGTTAGCCCGCTCCAAGCATTTCTGGGTCATGTTACACATATCATGTCCTATGCTTTTAGTAAAACACAAAGATCAAGGTCCAAGGCTCAGTGGTTCTCGGGGTTTGCGTGAGAATCAGACAAGCCTGGCTGCAGGATCATGACAGTCTAATGGAGCAGGTGTCTGTTCACTTATATAACTGGGGAAGAAGTTCTTTAGAGGTGTCCACATCAACTGTGGAGCAGCCACGCTGGAGCGGATGTAGACTGATGTCCCTGTGTTGCACTTTCAAACCCCTGGAAGCAAATGAAGTGGCCAATTGGTTAGTTGGACCAAATAAAGCAGCCACTTTGTGTTTCTTATTAATTTTAGAGTTAAAAGTCTGTGAAACCAGCTACTGTAGATTTTTTAATGACTGCTTCATTGGTATCTTGTCCTCCATGTGTAACTGCATGGCTTATAAAGCAGAATGGAAAGATCTTAGGAAGAGGCTGATGTCACTGTCACTTTCTGCAGACTGCAAAGGGTGATTTTAATTCTGAATAAAAAGATAACACATTTTACAAAGTATAGCTTATTGAGCCTACAGCAGCCTGCAATTTTTCCATTCACGTTGTGTCCAAAATGTTCAGCTATGACAATCCTCGGGAGGTGCACTAAATATCAGTCCTATATAATGGGGTTCATGGGTTTGGAGTTCTCTGCACGGAGAAGTGCTTTGTGAAATTTGAATAAGGTGCCAGTATGCCATGTCCTTTTTGAAGAACTGATTTTAAAGTAGCAGCAGATGGGCATCTGCCTTACTTACTCTGACAACACCTCTGTCGTCAAGTCAGTCATTTATTTCATCAACCATCAATGTGGGAAGTGACATCCTTCACGTCTTCTACATCTCTTTGAAGGCCAGTGCTTTTTTTTTTTTTTTTGAGGTGATTTGCTGGGCTAGTAACAACACTTCAGGTGGTGCCCACCGAATTAACATGCCAATTAGAAGGGCAGACACAATTGTGGGATATGCTGTGGGGGTCCTCTACAGGTAGCAGGAAAGGAGAAAATTGAAACAAAACTGAGTCATTATGAACAATTCTGCACATTCTCTCTTTCTCTCTGACACCACAATGCCAAGTGAGTACCTTCACCCGACAAATTACTCGGCAGAAATTAATCAAAAGACGCAATGGGGGCTGCGACCAGGGCTGCCAAGGCAGAGGTTTTCTTCCTTGTTAAATTTTTCTTCCATTTTAGTCATTTTAACGTGTGTATATATATACAGTCATGGCCGAAATTATCGGCACCCCTGGAATTTTCCCAGAAAATGCACCATTTCTACCTGAAAATTGTTGCAATTCCAAATGTTTTGGTATACACGTTTATTTCCTTTATGTTCATTGGAACACCACAAAAAAACAGAGAAAAAAGCCAAATCTGACATCATTTCATACAAAACTCAAAAAACCGGGCTGGACAAAATTATTACCCTCAACTTACTATTTGGTTGCACGCCCTTTGGAAAAAATCAACAACAACAACATTTATTTCTATAGCACATTTTCATACATACAGTAGCTCAAAGTGCTTTACATAATAAAGAATAAAAAAATAAAAGACACAATAACAAAACAAAATAAATCAACATTAATTAACATCGATTAAGAGGAAGGTCCAATGGCCAGGGGGGAAAAAAAAAGCAAAAAAATTCCAGACGGCTGGAGAAAAAATAAAATCTGTAGGGATTCCAGACCATGAGACCCCCTGACCAGTCCTCTCTGGACATTCTACCTAACATAAATGAAACAGTCCTCTTTGGATTTAGGGTTCTCACGGAAGGGCTTGATGAAGATGGTCACATAGAGTTCTGCCTTTTAATCAGTCCATCGTTGGAGCATCATGAAGCTTTGAGTAGGTGGAGGTGGCGCAGGTCACCACCACAAAGAAACCGGAAAAAGAAACAGAAAAGAGAGTAGGGGTCAGTACCGATTTTAGAGCCACCATGAGTAGTTATTATGATGAATTGAACATACGGAGTATCTGGATTAAGTTAAGTTAAATTGAAGTTATAAAAAGGCCATGTTATAGTAATGTGTTTTCAGCCGTGTTTTAAAGTGCTCTACTGTATCAGCCTGGTGAATTCCTATTGGCAGGCTATTCCAGATTTTAGGTACATAGCAGCAGAAGGCCGCCTGCCCGCCTCACCACTTCTTTTAAGTTTAGCTTTTGGAATTCTAAGGAGACACTCATTTGAGGATCTAAGGTTACGATTTGGAATATAAGATGTAAGGCATTCCGATATATAAGATGGAGCAGATTATTTAAGGCTTTATAAACCATAAGCAGAATTTTAAAGTCAATCCTGAATGACACAGGTAACCAGTGTAGTGACATCAAAACTGGAGACATGTGTTCGGATTTTCTTTTCCTAGTTAGGATTCTAGCAGCTGCATTCTGCACTCGTTGTCACTGATTTATGTCTTTTTTGGGTGGTCCTGAGAGGAGTGCGTTACAGTAATCTAGTCGACTGAAAACAAACGCGTGAACTAATTTCTCAGCATCTTTCAGTGATATAAGAGGTCTAACTTTACTTATGTTTCTTAAGTGAAAAAATGCTGTCCTAGTGATCTGATGAATATGTGATTTAAAATTCAGATTACAGTCAACAATCACCCCTAAACTTTTTACCTCCGTCTTGACTTTTAATTCTAATGTATCCAGTTTATTTCTAATAGCCTCATTGTATCCATTATTGCTAATCAATAAGATTTCAGTTTTCTCTTTATTTAACTTGAGAAACTTACTATTCATCCATTCTGAGGTACAAGTCAGACATTGTGTTTGAAATAATAACTGAAATCAAGTGCTTCCTATAACCATCAACAAGCTTGTTACACCTCTCAACTGGAATTTCCGACCACTCTACTTTTGCAAACTGCTCAAGGTCTCTCAGATTTGAAGGGTGCCTTCTCCCAACAGCAATTTTGAGATCTCTCCATAAGTGTTCAATCGGATTTAGATCCAGACTCATTGCTGGCCACTTCAGGACTCTCCAGTGCTTTGTCTCCAACCATTTCTGGGTACTTTTCGAGGTATATTTGGGGACATTGTCCTGCTGGAACACCCATGACCTCTGACACAGACCCAGCTTTCTGACACTGGACCCAACATTGCGCCCCAATATCTTTTGGTAGTCTTCAGGTTTCATGATGCCTTCCACACAGTCAAGGCCTCTAGTGCCAGAGGCAGCAAAACATCTTCGACTCTCCACCATGTTTGACTGTAGGTACGGTGTTGTTCTTTTCCTCGTAGGCCCCATTCCATTTTCTGTAAACAGTAGAATGATGAGCTTTACCAAAAAGATCTACCTTGGTCTCAAATGTCCACAAGACGTTCGCCCAGAAGGATTTTGGCTTCCTCAAGTACATTTTGGCAAACTCCAGTCTGGCTTTTTTATGTTTGTGTCGGCAGTGGGGTCCTCCTGGCTCTCCTGCCATAGCGTTTCATTTAGTTTAGATGTCGGTGGATAGTTCGAGCTGACACTGTTGCACGCTGAGTCTGCAGAACAGATTGAATATGTTTTGAAGTTGATTGGGGCTGTTTATCCACCATTCAGACTGTCCTTCGTTGCAGTCTTTTATCAATTTTTCTCTTCCGTCCACGTCCAGGGAGATCAGCTGCAGTGCCATGTGTTGTGAACTTCTCGGTTAAGTTGTGCACAGTGGACAAGGGAACATGAAGATCTCTGGAGGTGAACTTGTAGCCTTGAGATTGTTGATATTTTTCCACAATTTGTGTTCTCAAGTCCTCAGACAACTCTCTGCTCTTCTTTCTGTTCTCCATGCTTAGTGTGGCCCACTCAGACACACAACAGAAAGGTTCAGTCAACTTAAGGAAAATTGAAATGTATTCTGGCACATGTCTTCCATCTCTCTGTCCATTCAACCACTTTTAAGTTGTTTGTCCAGTTCAAGGTTGTGAGATTCTGGCAGCATGAAGTACAAAGTTGAGAAACAGCCCTGTTTCGGGGTGCCAGCTTATTGTAAGTCATCCTCCTGTGTACCCCTTCTCTTAGCTAACATCTTTAAGCTTGGCGACTGTGGAGCAAACCTCTACACCAACCTGCTGCCCTATGACTGTCATATTACTTTTTTAACCTCAGTTTGCTATGGCTGAGACAATTTGAATCCTGTGGTCTTGTAGCTCGTCTCTGGATGGCATTTGGTAATATGATGTCCTCCTCATAATATAGACAGTAAAACTTCACACAATATTCCTCTTGTGGCATCACAAATGCATTACCCAGTTTCACTCATAAGGTTATACAGCTTTTGAGTGTAGCCGCCCTTTTGCTTTATTTGATAACGCTTATTCCTATACAAGCATGCATCACACCTTATTTGCCTGTAGGTCATTATGGCCTTCTGTCTACTGCGAACTTGAACTTCAGAGGTTTTGTGGCTGAACCCCAAACTACTCTCTGCCTCTAGTGGGTGTATTACTGTGACAAACCTCAGCCCCCTAGGTTTTGCCTAAAAATAGCTCACTATAACCTTACTCCTAGTGAATAAGGTTCTGCAATCCTCTTATTTGGTCATCTGAGGTGGATTTCCTTATACAGTACTGTGAACGAACTTGTACCCCAGGTGTCAAGTGTGCATGTACCCTTCAATCAAGAGACACGAATTTAACAAAAGTGAAAAGCTGAAATGTAGTGCTGATGTTTTAACATGGCGAAGCTGGCATTTCTGCCTTATGTGTATGGGGTGTACATGTTCCACCAGTGAATTTCTGGATTCATCGATATTAGTGAGTGTGTCTGACCATAGAGTATGATGACCTGTTTTCACACCGCTTATGTGTCAGCGACAGGGTTGTGGAGTCGGAGTCGGACTCCTCTCTCTGTAATTAAACCTGTGCACTTAGCAGTGTGAATCAACAGGCTACCATTTAGCACTCCAGCCTCTTAAAGTTTGGGTATAAAGGCTGTAGTGATGTTATTGTGACTTACTCAGTATTTGTAACATAAAACACTAAACTTACAAATTTAAACGAAGCTGCATTTTTATCAAAAGTCTAGAAAAAAGGAATGTGTGTAATCAGTTCCAAAGTGAAATTAGAAATTTTAACACATTATATTACAATTTACTTTTAGTAGGAGTTGGTAAACCGATTCCAAAGCACTGGTCAGTGAGAGTTTTCAATTAAGAAAATACTATGTTTAGTCCTTCATGAAGTAAATGACATCCATCCAACTTTTCTGTCCCCAGTCTGAGCCCCCAGGTGAACTCTGGACACTGTGCCACCTGATAACACACTTTCAAAATATCTTTAGCAAATCACTGTATTAAACTAACCAGACAGTGCAGTAATGGGTTTCTGGTGTCTGACTACTCGCAGCCCACTGTTTTCTCCGTGGCTGTACAATTGAGCCCTACAAAGGATCAACACACCGTCCACCATGTGTGCTCCTTGTGTTACACCCTGCTGTAGTGATTTTGGGCTCCCTGTGCCCCTAAACCAGGCCCTGTCCGCACATGCAGGATTAGATGAATATGAAAACAATGTATGTTTGATGCTTTTGAGTTGATGACCCCTTCCTCGCTAGGTGTCACTGATGACTGGACCACATGCTTGCATTGTGTTTTTTTCCCCCATCTTCACATATCACAGCTTAACGTGCTTATTGAATTTTTCAAGATACTGTCCGACTTCTTAAGAGAGAGCCCCGAATTGCCTTCTCAACTCTCTTTGTTGCTGAACAGAGTGAACCTAATATTTACACTCAAAAAGCCTTTTCCACAGTACTGTGATCGCCAGGATTAAACACACTAAAGTCATAAAAGACATTCTTGAAAGACAACAGTCCCCTCACAGCCTGCAAAACAGAAATGGCAATCGTATTTTCTCTGAGAAACATTTCTTTGAAAACTCTGTAAAAAATGCTTGAAAAACACCTGAAAGGCCTCTGAAAAGGCCCCAGAAAAGCCTGAAAATCGCTCAACAATGCTCAGGTGTGAATGGGCCCTTAGAGTTTAAATTAATGAAGATTAAGAAGTGATCTGATTAAAGTGTTTGAAATTATGAAGAGAATTACTATAGTGGAACCCAGCTGTTACGACTGCTGAAGAAGAAACCAGGAACACAGTTGGAAACTCATCAAGGGTGAAATTGTACTGAAACTTTACAGAGTTGTTCTTCACACAGAGGACTATAAGAGACATTTTGGATAAGTGACTGTATAGCATGGTGGACAGTACTGTAGGACTGTGGAGACCTTCGAAACACGGCTTGAGGTATCTGGTTACAGGTACAAGGAATAGCCACAGTCACCATGAGACACTCACTGTTTCTTGACACACTTCGTCTAAAATAATGAACCTTCTGTACAAGTCATGTCCATGCCACCCGTGTCAAGAAGGCCATTGAGTCTGTGGAAACATTACCATCACTTGTGATTTCAGCTTTTATCCTCAAGGTAACTAGAAGACAGCAGAGTGCCATTTTCAAACACTATCTTTAGTTGTATCTGACATACACCAGTCAGTGTGCAAGGAAGCCAAAAGAAATGGGTGCCCAGTGCAGTGCCAAATAATGCAAAACAGAAAAGGCAATCGCAGAAATGATTATTGAGATAGTAGGCAAAATGAGCCATTAGCACTGCAATCATTTCTTCCATATTTCCATGTGAGAAATTCTGTGTTCACATGTTATGGTAATTTTCAGCAATACCATTTGTGATGTCACACCTTCCCACTTCATTCTGTTCATGTACATTTCCAGTCAGATTTTGCAGAAATTAGATTGACTTCCTGCTTGAAATTTGCAAAAAAGGGGGGAAGTAAATGAAATAAATGCCTTGAGCAGGTGTGGTGTTGCACAAGAATGCAATGCCCCCCTCCAAATGCCATTTTTGGCTTCTCGATTTCCAGTAATAAAATGTGATTGGTTGGGTTCTCTCCAGATTGTCCCACTGTGAAGTTCTGCAGTACTTAAGCGGCCCTTCATATAGCATGTTTGTGCTCAATGTAATGAATGTAAAAGCAGAGCCCAATTTAGTTACCTGCCAAAAAAGCAAGGACACCCACCTGGTTCTGGCTGCTGGTGTTTGTGGAAAAGGAGCGTCCTGCGCCACCTTATGTATTTAGGACAAGAATGAAAGCAACAAGAGATCAGCATACAAGCATTCACAAATGCATGGCAGATTTGAAATGGATTCATTCTGTAGAAAATGAATATTTTTGTATTACACATATATTAAGTTGAGAATATTAAGTATGGTTTGGTTAAAAAATATACCTACAGAAATGATCCATAAACAGCTTGGCCCGCTTTACATGGTGTAGTGGTAAAATCAAGCAAGACACAAGCTTTTCACGTCCCCTTGGCCTGATGGTAGCGGCGGCAGTGTGCCGTGTCCTTGGTTGAACTGACTGTCTTCCCTCTACATTCTTGCCAGTGTCTTCTTTAGAAACTCCCGACTGTAGAGTGTTTATTATCTACACCTTTAAACAGTGAACCCGGTTACAGACAGTGGATATTGAAGATGGATTCTTTTGACTTTCTTTGCTGGTCTGCAAACTTCCACTTAAGGTGACTCGTCTGTAGTCCCAGTGCGATTCCCAGGTCTGCAGCCGTAACATTTTGTAAAACTAAGTAATCGAGTGGAGGGCTGTGACGGCATGGCATTGTGTCCTGCCTTCAGCCAGTTGCCCTCAGGACAGACTGAGGCTGTCAGAAGCTCTGCAGTAGGTGGCACAAAATGTCTGAATGGAGAAAAAAGTTCATCCCTAGATTTCTATCTGCATGCATGAAAGTAAATGACGATTTGTGATATGCGTCTCATTTAAATCACCCACACCTGGGAAGAAATGTCCATGAAACAAACAATAATGATATTCCAAACCACACAAGTCAGAGCTTTGCTAAAACAAACGGACTGTCAGTTGGGGTGATTGACTATCTAGGATGAATGCTAAATGCAGTTTATTTTAAAGTGTGCATCCTGAAATGGTGCAAGGCAGTGCTGGCAACGGGATAATTTATTAGAAATTCACAGCGTAATTCAGCTAATAACTTTCTATCACACAGATACACACACATTTCGATTATTCAGATCATATCTGGGACAAGACCTGGATGATGAATGACGCCACGTGCTTTGGGGACTCCCCACATTAAGTTCATAAAATGGTGCCTCATTTGTCAGACAGTCTTGAGCTGTCAGTCCCTTCAGATCCTTCTAACAGAATTGTTCAGAGAACTCCTGGTAGGACAGACATGTATTCATGGAGATTGTCTTGTGACATTGTATGCAACATCATTTCTTACTCAGCACCTTATCATAAATCCTAACACACTCTCCACGGTTTAATGGCAGAAGGATGTCTTGTGTAAAATGTATAAGAATTGTAATGTTCCATACTAGGAATGGCCCAAGGTATTTATTTATTTATTTGTTTAGAATGTGTGAGGTTTCTAATGAATTGTCAGCACTTCTGCGAACCCCTCGGAACACATAGCTGTGCACTTTGGCTAGCAGACAGTATTGAGATTATTCTGCGACAGTGACTGGCGTCCTATTCTCTGTAATGTCATTTTACCAGATTGTTCTTCTAAAAACAATCCAAGCAGTGTCTTAGTACCTTACAATGCCAGGGGAGATGGCACATGGCCTTGCACCGTCTCCTCTCAAGTGTCCCTTTTGCCCAATGCCCTCAGAGAAATCCAACATTTCATGTGTAGTTTACTTGTAATTGCTTGATATGCCATATCCTCCGGACAACTGCCACTGAGATGTTTTAGTGTTATTATGTTAAGGAGTGTGCAGGACAGAGTGATGCTGGACCAACATAGGGAAGTAGTGAGGATACCCCAGTGTCCAGGTCCTTGAAAACAGGAAATCTGAAATAATTTAAACATTTCACCATCCTTTTCACAAACTGACATATGCATTCAGTTTGATGATTGATTAATTATATTTTTCAAGATCAACTGTCATAACGATTTCAATGCAGCTCTTGTAATAGTGGGAGTTGTTTGCCCCTTTGCCAAATAAAATGTCGGGCAGACAGTCTAATACAATAAGTGACTTGCTGGCCGGTAATGTGCTTCACCTCTTGGATTTGGCAGAGGAGCGACCTGTTTCATGGCAGCAGTAAACCGCTTTCAAAATGAAGCTTTTTTTTTTTTTTTTACTTCTGCTCTCAAGCAAATTAATTTAAATTGGGATGAAAAGGTTGTGCTGTGATGAGAAGTTTCTTCCAAGCTAGTCAGTAGACTCTCCTTTCTTACCAGCTCAGGCAGAAGCTATTGTTTTCTCAGAATCAGATGGGACTTATAGGACTGTCATTGTAAAATGGGACAACATTTTGTCCAGAGAGCTATGGTACTACACTGCATTGTTACTTACTGTACCACCAATGCCAGTGACCAGTGACCAAGGTGGGTGTTCATATCTTTATGCACTCCAAGGCCCATTTGAAGGTCGTGTCCAGAGCTTTCATGCTGTTTTTGAGATGAGAAGTTATTACTTTGAAGTTGTTGAAAGGACCCGATTCCACTGTGCTTTCAGATGATGTCCGTGCAGCCTGCCATTTTCCACAAGTAGCTTTTACAGAGGCAATGTGTCTGAGCATTGATAGGACTGTCCTCATTTGTAACAAGACCTTGTGTTTGTGACATTCTTATGTGAACGTGGCGCTTTGGAAAATGGATGGATGGATGAATGAATATCGGGTAGCTTTGTCAGTGGGCCTCTGTTAAGCTTTAGTCCTTTTGATTTGTTTTCAATTGTTTACAGTTAAGGCTCAGTGGCCCACCATGCAAATGAAAAAGAGGGGACTTTTAAGAAAATGGCTGTGGCCTTTTAAGCAGTGTCATGTGGCATCCAACCTTTGTTGCATAAAGAACAACAAACTTGCAAAATAATTTTTGAAAACATACATATCTAATATGTTCAAAGAATAAACTACCCAATGCACTCCTGTAGTCATGCTTGTTCCACAGAATGCATGAAGATGTGGCCGGGCCGAGCTCCCCCAGTTTACATACTGTATGTGCCAGGTAGAGGAGGAGCAGCACATGTCATGTATGTGTCTCCTTGTGAATGAACTGTTCAAAGCAAAATGTGCTGCAGTTGACATGGAAACAGAAGGCCGGAATGGACCAGCACACCTCGAGCTGGCCGAAATGCAGTAGCTGGGAAAGCGTGCGCTGGCCGAGCACGTGCTGCAGGGGATTACATGTGAAGAATCTATTTAAGAAATTCGAGGACTGGTGGGTCAAACTCCGCTATGTAACCTTATTTAGTTGACAAGATCCCCCTGCCTGTCAAGCGGCCACGTGCCACTGGAAAATGTTGGCTGTGAGCGCTATGGTGTATATTTGGATTTTCTGCCTGTGAATAAGCAGAGTGAAATGGAGCAGCGAGGAGAGGTTATATTTACTCCCTTGTTCCTGGAAGGAAATGAAGGCAAGGCAAGGGGGGTCTCTCAGAGAGCCTTTTTTTTTTATCAAACTATCACCTCCCAAGCAGGCAGGCGAGAGTTATTCCCACGCAGCTCCCTCCGCCACGATCCGCGCTCTCCTCCCTCCAGTCTCCGCTCTGACTCCGTTCACTTTATCTTCCTACTGCATCGTGTTTACCTAGCAACACACATCACCCGTTACTGGCCTTCCTATTGGTCATTTCAAACCACGGCTCAGACCAATCGCCGTCCTGTTACCATGGCACGGAGAGTGTTGCCGGGTGGAATTTGCTGCAGGCACGTGAGCCCGGATTCCTGCTGCCTTTTAATCTTTGGTGTCTGGAAGCTCCAAACGTGATTTACTGGAACTCAAGTCGCACATACGGGATAGCGGTCGCTGCCATGGGTGACAGGGTGCTCGATACGCTTCTGACACCTTTTTTAATTATTAGCTTTGATTAAAAGTTTGTCAGAATTAACAGCGCAGTGAAACCATGCGACTTTCACTCAACAAAAAAGCAAGCCTCCATTATGAAGGATTTGAAATGCTTGCCAGTTTCACGACCGTGCCGTGGGCTTTCCTGTCGAAATTGGTAGCTTCTTGTATTGTGACCATCACTTATATTACAAAAAAGAGGAGGGCGCGTGCAACAGTAAAATTCTGAGCATCACAAGACTCATTCTGGATCTCCAAAATGAAAGGGCGGGGAAGACGGCGTGTCTCACAGGCGCTTCACCCTTCACCTACTGTTAACGCAACATCCGCCTGCATAGCGCTTCTCCGGCGCCAGAAGACTCTCTTTAAATGCACAGCTAAACGCACGGACGTGAACGATGAAGCCTCTGCTCGTCAAGCGGCCCAAATGGACGGCCTGTTTTGAAATCGATCGGACGCTTCCGGCGGCTGTCGAGCGCTCGGTCTCTCTAAACCCAAGATAACACCTCCCCCCTTTGAGTTCCAGGGGCGGAGCCTGCCGGCTCGCTGGTTAACTAAGCCCGCCCCCTCCCGCTCGAGCCTCTTACTCATGACTTTCTGAATTATTTTCAGGCATTACAGGCAGGGTGGGAAATTGTTAAAGCTTTACATCATTGACCCCCTTCCTTTGGAATTGGGATGCAGCAGTCGTTTGATCCTGGCCAAATGAAGGCTGCAGGAATTTGGGTTATCATCCCATGTTGTAGTTAAAGCCACCTCCCCAAGCGAAACTCTTCGTGAACGGCTTAGGGAAAAATGAACGCCAACTAAAAGATATTCATAAGTTCAGGTCAACTTAGCCAGAGCTGAAAAGTTAATGACGGCCACATTCCAAACCCCAAAGAAATGCTTGATAAAAGAAATAAAGCCAAAAAGACGGTAGGCATGATCTTTCAAGTTAGAGCAACTGATTCCCGCTGTCCTTGGCATATTCCGATTTCTAGGCTACTAGTTGCTCTGACAGGGTATGAATATCTCGCCAATCGTGCGCCATGTACTTTACAGCACTTTTAGGAGCTGACTGTATGCTTTAATATCTGCAGTCACCCGAATGCTCGATTCATTTGCGCGGGCACGTCATTCAGTGCCTTAGCTACGACGGAGAACAAGAAATTTTGGTCGCTCCGCCCGCCAACATCATGTCCAATGAGCTTGAACCTTTTTGACCAATCGGAGAGAAGTTTCCGTGGCGTCGGGTAGCAACAGCTGCGGGGACGCGCCAGGCGGCTGCGGGGAGGGGGCGCGGTGACGTTGCTGCATTTAAGTTTGCTCAGATGCCGAAATGAAGAAGAATGCAGGGCGGTCGGGGGCGCGCGCCGCGATTTGGGAGCGCCTTTCTGCGATCAGCAGGCGAAGTCACAAGTCACTGTGGATTCTCAATATGAATGTCAGTGTCACATACATCTGTATGGAGACTGTAGCCCCGTGCCCAATGCAGAAAAAGGAAGAGACGGACACTTTGTAAACGGTGACCGTCCATTTCACCAGACATTTGGATTCCGTATTTTACTCGTTAACAGTGTGTAGTTTGCACTTTGACCCTACGTGTTCAGTTAATGTGTGCGTTAATGAGGACTGACCTGGCTTCTAGTCTAGGGTTGGTCCCTGCCTGTCACCTGACGCCGGTGGGCTAGTGCTCCCACTTATTTGGGGTCTGATGGGGTTCAGTCATGTGCAGTAGATTTTTAAAGTGTTTGAAAAGCGGGACCAAGTGTCTGTTAAAAATGTTTTCTGAAAAGGCATAATGGATGCCTTTGCCATACGTTAATATTGGCCAACCCTGTGAGATGTGTGACATTTATAATAACAGTTCATTGTGAAAGCCCTGAGCTGATATAAAACTTTATTTATAATACACTCCAATTGTCCCGACATGTGCACACACACACACACACACATATACGTATTCCTTTGTTCTTCAGAGACTGTCAAGCAGAAGTAGTCCACTTGGAGTGTGTTTTCCACATGTTCTGAACCCCTCCTTATGATGCATTTCCTGCTGTCAGGGTACACAAGCCACACTCAGAGGACAAACATGGCACTGCCAAGAGTTGTACATTTCTAGTTCCCTGCCCTTCAGTCTCCTGGAATGACACTCGGCCTTGCTGAAGTAGGATGGGGAGACGAAGCTGTTGGCTTTGTAGAGTAATAATAATACCAAGACAGATAAGGTATCTTCAGGGGCACAAACACATGATTTCATAAGGTGATAATAGGACAAACCATAGGATATGAGGTTAATCGAAGCTCTTAGAAGACGATATGAAGGTAACTTGTCTTTACTATAGCACTCATTCAGAATGAATACAGTTGGTCAGATGAGCATCATGACAATTATTGTTTCAAAATATTTTGTGCTTAGCATGATACTTCCAAAAATCTGGCATTTGTATTTCTGGAATAATTTAGTTTATGCAGCAACTTTCCATCAGTGCTTGTTGGTCGTCTTCTCAGTTTACTGTTTGATGCTGGTGTAAGTTATGGGATGTGTCCGGCAGGGTGAAGCCCACGTAGAATTGCAGTTTTTGTGTAATTTGTATACACGTATTAATGTGCGTGAAGATGGAGTGCCAGTAGAATGCCTTGAAGTAGGCAAGGCTCTTGTTGGCTGTTTCTGGACAGTCTCCATTTATGATCATATTTTAAGAATCCACCATATTTCAGTTGACAGAATTTATTTCTAAAGGGTATGCTGTGAATACATAAAATCCGACAGCTGCAAATGACCTTAGCTTTGGCTGGACATTAACAAGACCACACAGTATTTGTAGCTAACAAACAAGCTTGATGGACTGAATGGTCTCCCACGTTTGTCAAATTGTTCTGTTTTCTGTGCAGAGACAGTAAACACTTGTAGGGTCTGGGAGACTCAGCCCTGCTTCTACAGTGGTTAGAAAAAAAAGAAGGAAAAATAGTAAGTTTTAGATGAATGCAGGCAACGTGGTATAGTGGGAAAGGTTTTGGACTTCAAACTCTGAGGTTGTGGGTTCAAATGCTGCTACTGACAGGGTGGCCCTGAGCAAGTCACTTCACCAGAAGAAAAGTGTAATCAATTGCTATTCAAATGTTTTAAGTGGCCATGGATAATGACGTCAGCAGAATAAGTAAGTAATAAAATAATAACAACTCTGGATGTCTTCCAGGTAAAACTGTTTTGAACTTTCTTTAATGAAACTTCTGAGAAACTAATGAGGAAGTGGCAGAAGTCTTTTTTTCTTACAATTCTGTTAGCAGAGGGCTACACAGAGTAAAACCTAGGGGGTGCGGGAAGAGTAAAATGCATGTGTAGCCCATTGGACGCCACAGGATCGTCGCATTCGCCAACTAACCCAGAAAGATGGCGATAAACGCATTTTAAAAGGTAGTGCAGAAGGGCAGCACGTGTTTGTAGGCGATGTCCGCTGATCAGAATGAAGCCATTGAGGTGACCTAAGAGCTGCCCATGGACAGAACAGTAGGGGGTATCGTCAGGGCCCGAACGGCACCGCACCTGGCGCGTGCTCGCTGGGGGAGGGTTGGCGGGAGCGCGCGGACAATGGCGCCTACCCAGTCTAAATATAACTACTGGCTTACTATAAATGGAGAGGGGCGTCTGGGCAGAATAACCGCCAATGCTCAATGAAGCCGGTGTGCCATCCAAAAACGGAGAATTAAGTGTTTGTCGAAGGCACCGAGATGTGCGCTCACATACCACACTCGATGTTCGAGCCTCTTTTTGTCATTTAAAAGTTGGAAGCTCGCCTGTGTTTTGGTCTCTGACGCGCAGGGCCGCTGTGAGCAGATCTTCGTGAATATTCATGAGCTAAGGACCGCCTCTTCCCTCCCCGGACCACCCGCCTCCTGTGGTGTGTGGCTGGCGGAGAGAGTCCGTGCCCAGGGTGTGGATCATAACCGGGGAGAGCTTTTCAAACCCGGTGGAGGAGGAAAAAAAAAAAAAAAAGAGGCGGAAAGAACACGGACTATGTGTTAAAGTGTCGGAGAACGTGCAGGGACCGAGCGAGACCGCGCAGAAGACACGGGGAGGGGGGCAGCGAGGAGAGTGAAAAGGGGCGCGAAGGTGGAAGACGAAGGCTGCCTAGCAGGACGCGGGTTCCGGCGAGCGGAGCTTCGGAGAGGCCCGAACGGTGCAGATTGCTGCAGACTCAACCATACCCAGTAAGATCGCAGCTCTTCGGCGACGCAGGAGCCTGACGAGGACCAGGGACGTGAACGTGGTGGTGGTGGTGGCGGCGCGGATTTGGTGTCCTCTTCCGTATGGGAGAAGGAGAAGCAGGAGACGCTGAAACTGAAGCCGGAGATCGCCGAGGCCGCGACGCAGCAGGCGCTTTCCTGGATGGAGTGTGTTCGCTTTTCATTGTTCATATTGGCATATTCTAAAGCTGCACCCTGATCGAAAAGTCTCAGCTGGCCGTGGATTGCTTTAATTTGGGAATGGAACCTAACGAATGAAAGGAGACGTGCGGGATTTCGTATCGGACACACGCGAGTCCTTTTCGCATGACGACAAGATTGAGCTCATGGATGTTATGGACTGGAACCACCGCCCGTGCATTAACGAAATAAAATAATTATTGTTTTTCAAGTTGTGCCTAGAATCGCCTGTCGTGTTTCTGTCCGGTTCCTGCTTCTTTCTCTAAAAGGGAGGTGAATGTGCAAAGTCAAGAGCTGTCATTAAAGCTACGCCAAATCGCTGACCTTACGCAACCTGCCAGCATTAGAGGTCACCAGTGAACATCTGCGATGGAGCGCGCACTTCCACGCTAGTTGACGGGGACAAAGTCCGTGGAGGTGTCCGGCGTGAGTTCCGTGAGTAGCGGTTGGTAGGCTTCAGCTGCTTTGGAACATCCCAACCTGAAGAGTGCGTCTGTCAAAAGTGGAAAGATTTGGAAAAACACTCGTGAGCTGCGCTTCTCTCTTCATCGACTCCCAGAGACTGCAGTTCACTTACCAGCACCATTTTGGAATATTCCGAACGCCCGGTTACTTATTACAACTGATGACAGTCGTGATGGGGTAAATCCAATCCAGAGACCCCTGAGAAACTCCCTCCCCGCCCCCTCAATTGTCGTTTGGCCGTCGCTCGTGATTCCATCCTCTTTTACCTTTGTTTACGTGGACGACACCCGGCCTCCTGGGCTCTCCCCCCCAACTGGTCATGCTGCTCTAGTGCCGATTGTACTGTAACTTACCTTAGCTGGGAAGAACTTCTGCCCAAGAATTTGCTCATTATTTTTTATGTTGTGCAACCAAATGAAAGCAGATGATATATTTTTAACTTTTTTTGTAACTGAGTGAAAACAAAATGTTGCCTGATTTTTATGATGTTGCCTTAACAGAGAGAACCGAAGAGGAAATTTACAAGTTAGCCTGCTAAAAGAAACTGAGATTTTAAGGGATTTTGGTGCCTTCCCCTCCTTTTTAGCTGCTGTTCAAACTCAGGAGTGCTTGGAGTATCAAGAAATAATAAGACTGGGATATACACATACCTAGCTTGCCTTTCCATTTTTTTTTTCTTGTAACTTTTCCTCCCTTTGCTTTTGTCTTTACTGTTTCTCATTATTGATCACACTTGACTGGATCCTTTTCAGTTCTGAGTTGTTCACTTTGCAACGTGGATTTTGGATTACAGGATATCCTTTTAAATATTTAAAATGGTGATCACCTCAACAGTGGAGGAGGAAACCTCTGCTCAAGGATTGTTGGCCTCCTTACAGACGGAATGGATAAGTTCACAAGAATCTGGTCATTGCCGGCCCAGACCCAAAAGACCACCGAAAACAAGTCAGTACATTATCAGTGTTTTCCAATTTGTTTGTCCTGGCTAGCTAGCAGTTATGCTGTGTTTATTTTTTTAGAAAGGACTCTAATATCAAGTTCTTGTTACCTCGACGAATCTTAAAGATCGATTCTCACCTGTATTGTTGGGTCATGATAGGTAATGGGAAGTCTGTGAAGTGTGGCTTGATTGGCGTTTTGGTACTGGTTTCAGCCCAGTGAAACTGGTCCACAGGATGGGCATTGCTTACTTGATGATGCAGAATGCTTATGTCCAAAGCAAGTTTGTGATAAACCATACGTAGTGTAGTTTGACATTTCTGTGTAGTGGAGCTGTCAATGTTAAATCTGTTCAACCTGTGACCTTCTCCCTGTTTGTTCCCGTTTCAGGTTTGGTTAGTATTTTTGGGGTAGTTCTGCTGAAAATGTACAAGAAACGTAGGGCCACCTATGAGATTGAGAGTTGTGGCGACAGTTCTGTAGACTCCTGCTCGTATGGTGCTTTGTGGAGGCCGTAGAAGTAGGCACACGTTTTCTTAAGTACAAGTCGGTTCTTCATAATGTGGACTCCGTCCTATGGTTTGAGGACACACATCTGCACCCCTCTGACACAGGAGGCTCGTTTCCTAACGGCCTCACTTTAAAGTACTTTAGTTGACCACCCTGAGGCCTGTGGTATTATTTCTGGTGTCAAGAACATGTTTGTAGCAATTTATAAAGTGGATGGAAAGTGTGCGTGATGCTGGGACACATCACTGTTTGTTTTGGCTTTTATTTCATTTCTGTGACTCTTGTCACACCATTTCATTTTAGAGGGATTAGGGGTAAAGGCATTTTGATATTTGTGACATTTATTTTTTGCCTATTCCTATTTTTTTTTTTACAATCAGTTAAAAGAAAGGTTCTTGCTTCTTGCATTTGTGCTTTGACATTTGCTGACTTTAGGTAATGATAGTGTACTAGGGCAGCCAACTGTAAGTCCAGTAGCCCTCACGACAGCCACTTAGCCTACACTTGTTGATATGAGCGATGGTTGGCGTGTGTGGTGGTGCAGGATTTAGGTATGTTGTAGAGGTGCACCAATAAGGTGACTGGAACAGTAGTCCCCCAAATGTTAACTGTTGGTTGGACAGCAGGCTTATAGTCATACTAAATGATATGAAGGTAATGTCGTGATTAGGCACAAGACACTGACAAATTGTAGCCGTCTCAAAGAAACCAGAGATAGATACAAAGACATTCAGAAATCAAATGAATGAGTTACAAGAGTAACGTTAAAGACCTTGGGTCACTTTTAACATGCAGGCCCACTCTAGACACAGCCGTGTTAAACTTCCCGCCTTGAAACTGCGTTGTTCTCGCATCTGCTGCAGGTCTCCAAGGTGAACAGCCCCTGGCATGTTTAGAACAATGAAGGTAAGGAAGGACCGTTCATCAAGTCTGTTACACCAGGATAACGATTGACTGGGAGGCATGGCTCATTTAGGACAATCAGTAAAATGGGAATGTGTCAGTTGTGCAGCCAAAGGATCTGGTGCCACCCCAGCCCCCCTTGAGTTGAGTTGAGTTGAGTTGAGAGCTGCCAGGGTACTGTGTTCATCTCCACTTGCAATGCCCTCTTTTAGATACAAATTCTTTCATTGGCAGTTGAATTCCCACCAGCTGGTCTTTTTGGGGATAACTGGCGCATCTCCTAAAAAGTCAATTCTTGTGTATACTTAGATTCCACATTGTTGCACTGTCACGTGCCATCAGGAAGAAGTTATTAAAAAATTATTTGAGCAGATAACTATTCCGTGTATATATTCAAGTGTAGGGACTGCCAATGCTGGTTGGGACAGGGCAACCAAAAGGAATGACTCGTGTAGCAGACCCTGTAAAATGGGTCAGCTACGTTGCACATCAGTGTTTTCCTGTACTAATTAAAGAATATTGATTTCAATTGTTGTATAAACTTTTAAATTATGTTTGATGTTGGACATCTTGCATATGGCAGTCACTTTCTTAATCATGTCACCTTTTAAAATATTAGAATGTATAGCCATATATGTAAGCACTGTAAAGCAGATGTCTCTCCTTCCTTTCATTAAACGCCATGTTTATGACTCGGCCGCTCAAACTTGGCGTGAAGGTAGTCCTGACATAACTGTTTGAGTTACAAACTGTGAACTAGGAGGCCTGAAGACGCTGGGAACGGCTGGCCATCCACTATTGACGAATATGAAGCCTGGATCTGGTCAATTGTCCTCTAAGAGGCTTATTTTTATTTTTTTGGACTGTTTAAATGTAGAGTTGTGTGTCTTTCAGTCAGCTGATAAATAATCGCTGGCCTACATTTAACCAGAGTTTGAAGAGCGTTATATATTTTCACCAGAATTGCAGTACTGTGTCTGTTCTTTGTGTTCTGCCATTGTAATATGAATGTTTGTGTCTTCTCGGTGGTTTTCCTTAAACTAAAGTGGGATAGTGTCCGAGTGGTGCTGTTTGTGTGTGGGAAGTGGGAATCCCCACCCGTTTTGATTCCACTCTTTGCTCATGTGGATGTGGACATGTCTAACATAGAATCCTTCACTTTTATGTCTTCTGTCAAGACAAATTGTGTTGTCGACCTTTTGTAGTTTTATAAATGGAAGATACTTTTAGAATTTGCAGAACTGTCTTTTTGGAAATCACGTCTTTGTTGAACAAATAAATACCAGAAACAAGTTACGGTTTCTTTGTTTCCATTGTATTCAAAGTGTAACTTTCCCTCAGAATGGAAGCACCGTGAAGTCTGTCTGAAGGTTGACAGTAAAGCCCAAGTTACGCTGAGGTCTGATCTCACGGTATTTGAACCTTCAGCTTACCTTTGGAGGCGCAGTATGAATTCACCTTTGGGAATAGACACTGGCACTGCTTGTCAGGTGAGGCCTCCTCATTCACCTTAAAGACTCGATGGTCCCCAAACCGTTAGAGTAACAAGGTTTGGCTTCTCTGCTGAGATGAGAGTTGACATTTGAGAGGACAAATGCTTTCATCCCAGTTGATAGAAATGAGATTTTTTTTGCAAATGAAAGCAGCCGTGGCCCTGAAGAGCTAAAAGTGTGCGTGCAAGAGTTGGGTGTTCAGTGTTGGCTGTCTAGTAAGGGCGGACTGCCTTCAAGGTCTCCAGTGTAGGTGTTTTGGATGCTGGCCTTGTGATCATTTCACATATTTTATGTGGTTTGTGCTCTTTATTTTAAATGTCAGGCCTGATTTGACCGTTACACTTTCCTTCATTTTCATATCATTTAGATATTATCCTATCCCAAACATTGCTGTTTAAGGTTTATACAATGCTTGGCTAGATGGGCGATTATTAGACCTTTCAAAAATAGAGTTGCACCTCTGTAAAGTCCAGTTAGTTTATACGGTCGAAGGCTGTGATTTGTTGCATTAAAAGGACCCCAATAGATGTTTGGGTGTCTTTGTAATTCAATGTTAGCCATGAAGTGTAAAGTTCAACTTTAGACATATGGGTTCCTGGTAACCGATAATAACGCACAGCTTAGCTTATTAAAAATCATTAGTGTCTGACATTTCTTTTAAGAAACGAATTTTCAAGTTAAAAACTCCTTCATCGGATTTAAATGCTGTGCAATTTGCCTTTTATGTCCTTTTGGCAGCCAAGTTCAAGTAAAACGTCGGCCCTCCATGTCCCAGGCCACAAGTAACGATGAGTATGCAGAATATTCAGCAGTGCCATCAGCAAATCCTTTTTCTATCATTAAAAATATTGGAATCAGCTTTTTGTGTGATGCTCTTCATTTACAGTTGTATGTTTTTAAGTGAATTCTGCATTCACGCTCTTTAAAGAAGCTGCCCAGCTCCTTATGGTCTTGTGGAGATCTAAACCGGCCACCCACTGAGATTAAAAGTTCAAGGGGAGGCCGCCGAGTAAGCAGGTTATACGATGGTGTCGCTCATGTCTAAGAGGACTAGTAATGCAGGCCACTGATGACTGCTTAACAGGGCAAACCTTGGCAAGCTGCTGGGAGTCGGGGTCTTACAACACTGTTACTGTGACGTCTTGTAGAACTTTAAGGCGTCCTAATGGCAATGCACAAAGAATACGTTTAAGTCATCAGTTTTTTGCCAAAATGACATGGGACAAATGTACCGATAATAGATGCATTGTTATGTGCTTTTGAACTCAGATTTAGAAATGTTTCTGGGTAGCTGCAAAAAATCTTGTCTTTTTTTTAAATATGAAGACGGGGGGGATCTATTAAAAATAATCAGCATTTGATTCCAAGTGAGAGCCTGTCATGAGCCACGCCGACTGGCACCAGAACAAAGTTTAGAAATTTCAAAACCACTACACGTGTTCCATGACCCGCCCTTCTCTTCTTCTCCCCAAATGCATGTGTAGTATAAATACGCTTGTGTCAGACTTGTACTGTGGAATATTTAGATTTTTTTATGAGATGTGCGTTTACACGTCCGGCCCAATGTTATCTCATTCAGATATCTGAAAGTACGTGTTCCACGTGTTGGTGTGCGCGCGGCCTTTCCTACTTTCAGTCTTGACTGCACTTCCTTTCAGTTTGTCTTCTAGAACGTTGAAAACCACATAGGCCTCAAAGTGGCCTCCATTCTGCTAGTTTGCACACGTTCTTTGGTCTCCGCTTGTCTTGTCATGGCAGTAAACCCCCCCAGTCCGTGTAGTGGGATATTTTGGGGTTTTATTATGGTGACTAGAATCGGATGAGCACACCAGAACTGAACATCTTTGGTCTTTACACCAGAGCTCTGCCCTGTTTTTACACCGTTCATTGATTCTTCTCATTGAGAATGCTGTGTTACTTCATATTCTTCTTCTTCTTCTTTAACACGTTGGCGGCCGGTGTGGTCCTCCTTGCCTTTCTAATTAGTGTTACCTTACCTGCCTGCGGCCACTTGCACCCGTCAATATTAAAGCGCTTCTTCTAAGTGCTTGTTCGCGTTGTGGCAGATTTCTGCTCAAGCCACTTAATGCATTCATCACTGGAAGGCCAAGTGCAGTACAGTAGTTTGTTAAAAATGAAGTTTAACTTTGCATTTTGCTGTCTATGTAAATGGTGGTAATAAAAAATAAAGCCACCTATTTTCTTCCCTGTTTGCTCAACTGCCTTCATTTCCTGATGCGTTTCTTGTTAAATCTTCTTATTGACATGATTGAAGCTGATGACGCTGTTTGAAGTGGCTGCAGACAGCAGACCTGCGGGTATGGCGTGGAGTAGCAAATCCGAGCACTGGGGAAACTTGCGTCAGTCGCGTCACACGCTGGCATTGCAGGGTGAGACTCCCATTCATGAATGGCATGAATTCAAGAATGGCTCTGCTTCTGAAAGTTAGTTGGCTGTTTGATGGCTCATTGTTGTGTGCGATGGAGGACGACGTTGACGTGCTCACAGCGCTTTTACTGGTATTTATTTTGTTCTTAGTTGAGTTGATTTCTGTGTAGCGCTTTTTTCACTGAGTGCAGGCACAGAGAGAGCGCTGTCACATGTACACGTTTTACAAATTTCTAAATGTGTAATTAGTATGCATAACGACACAGATTTGTTTAAAGACATGGGTAAGCAGCTTGAAACGTAACGGGCACCAAACTGTGGCCAGTGCTGTATCTGCTTCAGATGCCATTTTTGTGTTTGGTGTTCGTGTTTGATTCTTTTGTTTAGCTTATTGCTTGTGAATATCATTAATTATGTTAGAAATACTGCGTGGATCATTTGTTGTTTGCTTGCTTTTGTGTGTGTGTGTGTGTGTGTGCGAGTGTGAAGGCTTGTGGCTGCTGCGCTCTTTCCTTTCTGGATTCTGTTTTAGGACTTGTTTGCTTTGGGCTACGCTATTGCTCAGGTGACTCCTTTCCATTTTGTACTCCCATGGAGCTGCTTTTGTTCAAAAGGCTGTGTGTGAAAATTCATGTTTCTTGTTGCCCCTTTGTGTGACTAGCCGGGTGGGCGTTTTTGAGTTTTTTTGGGTCTTTTGTGCTTGGGAACTCCTGAGTTCACAATAGCCACTTGATCACGGAGGAGTCCTTTGCTTTTTCTATGTGACATTGAGGTTACCAACACTGATGTATGAAGTTGGTGTGTTTTGGCAACTGCGCTCATTCTTTACGTGTTCATTTGTTTGACGACTGTGGCACAGTGCCTGGCCTACCGTCCGTAAGCACCACTTCCATTTGTTTCTCTTGTGGTGTTTGCATGTATTCCCTTTGCCTGAGTGGGTCACTCACAGTAATCTGTTTCCAAGATTAATAACCAGCTCTGCATTGTCAAGTATGAGTGGTGGCGCACAGCATTAGACTGGTGCTCTGTTCTCACCTTGCCCTCATACAGGTGTGGTTCCTGAGACGGAGCAGTGGGGGATTTGAAGCCCCCAAGATGTATTGTATGACACTTCAACAGACTGATCATGCGCAGGATTCATGTACTGGGTGCGCAGCTTTGAAGGATTTTCGATAATGAATGGCATACCTTAGGAGGCTTAACTGTGGTGCCAGTCTTGGACTACCAGTCAGTGTTGAAGTTCTAGTGAGTGTAAACCGGGTGTGGGCAGGGAGTTTAGTTTTGGTGCTCAAAGTTCATTTCTTGTGCTCAGCAGGCTTCTCAATAAGTGGCAGCTTGTTACTTGGTCCATCACAGAAATTGTACTTGTTGGTTACTTAGTCAGGTGTGTGTGAACAATGGTGATATCTTGGGAAATGACACTCTCCTTGGCTTATGTGTGAATTTGATGAGTCAGACTTCCAGCACATCTCGGCAGTCTTTCACAAGACATGCTGACATTGATGGCAACGAGCAAGACGACGAAGGCTTAAGTGGTGATGCACTTAAATGTGAGTTTCACTAACTCGCTGCCAGTTTGTTTAGTTGCCAGCTGATTAGGTTTTGAAAATCAGGACGCTAGTCGCCATTCAGCTGAGGAGGATGCTAAGCTGCTCTGGCTGCTTCCTTATCAAAGGCTGTCTTCTCCGACAACAGGAGTGCCATTGAAACACAGGGCACCTCTTGTAGAAACCAAGCTGCTTATGGACGTTTTGGGAGCATTACAAATTCATGAATGTACTACTTTGGGATCAGTTTGCATTGTTTAGTTTCTCACATGTAGCTTTGTTTAGGCATCGAAGAACAACTAGAAGTCAGACGGACTGAAAGAATGGAAGTTCAGGAGAAGAAAATGCTGTGATGGATTGAGTACCGGGAGACTAAAGGTGAAAGAAAAATGTTGGACAGCGATGGAGAGAAGCTGGGCCTGTGCAGACCAACTGTGTGCTCAGGAAGGGATTAGAGGAGGAGATGGAAGGATGTGGTAGTGAAGGAAGTGCAGAAGCCCGGAGAAGGTGATGGAAAAGAACCAGGAGCCCCTGGATGAGGAGGAAAAGGACATAGGAGCTTGGAGATGAGGCAAAGAGAGCACTTGACTTCCTCTGCATGGCCATGGCTTTTCAGTTTGGTGATATCAAGCATGTTGTGACCTTCAGGGTCCCCTGCCATGGCTGAACACCCTTGGCACTAAGCTCCTGAAGTGGCCCAGCCAGACTGTGCGTGTGACAGTCCCTTACCGTGCTCTGGTTTGGATGTCACAGAACTCCTGTAACCCACTTAGCGGCGTTCCATTCTTAGATGTGCCTGTTGCTACTCTGTGAAACTGAGACCCAGGTGATCTTTATTAATAACTGGCATCTGACTCGGTGTGAACTTACACTTCAGGCTGTGCCAGTATGCACAAGTTTTTTGTGGGATAGACATGATCCTGTGCTAAGGAGTTTCAAGAAATGCTCTTGAGTATCCCGTGACTCTGGTGGTAGAAGCCTGTTTACTCCGGTATTCAGTTTTTCTTTTGTTAATTGCGCTGTAAGAGTCCAGACACGAGGGCCTTTAAAGCTAGAGGATGGCAGCTTTAGATGGTGCCCGGTCTTTCATTCGAACATTTGTGAGGGTAAAAGGCCATTCAGCCCAGCTAGCTTGCCAATCTTAATCAGTCAAGATCTAAAGATCCACCTCACTACTTGGTCATTTATCCCACGTGTCTGTACGGAGTTTTTAAGGGCCTTGTCTTGCATTTGTGACCGTCCTCAGCAAGTACACACCAGTTTATGTGGAAGGGCCTTTCCACCATTGCCTCCCACTGATGTCTGCTGTGTCCGTTAAATTACACAGCCATGGTTTCAAGTTGAATTGACCTGTGGCCTGTTGTGGCTCATACCAACCTCTTGATTACAGCTTGTCACTTGTCACCAGTGGTCGTGCCACCTCTTGTCCTTTGGCTCTTGAGCTGTTTGTGCTCTCGCCATGTAGGGTTGATTTTGATGATGTGGTTTAAGTGTTTTCTACAAAGCATGTGCTACTCTCTCTGCCATTGTGAAAATTCTCCTGGCATGGTCCTGACTCTCTTTTTTGTATGTGTTATGCCATTTGCAGTACTGTGGGTTCCAGTTCTAAAACACATTGAAGAGCTGTCATCGTTGTACCCTAGCAGTTTTTGATAAATGGATGTTGATGTGCTAATGATGCAAATGAAAATGATTGAGAAATTTAAAGCTGGAAGAAACCACGGTTGGCTTCATCTCTGCCTCCTTTTGTCCAGTGGTGATGCCACTTTGTCATCTTCCTCTCCGCGTCCAGATGTTGAGTTGAATCTCCAGTGAACTTTAGAAATTCTGCCTCTTCATATTGTGTACACTGTATGAAAAGACACGTGTGGCACCAACCTGGTATAAGCAAGGTGGTCTGCCCACAGGGCACCAGTAGCACAGAGTTGGTATGATGTGCATGCGAGGATAGGTCAGCCATTGGCTGCTCACCCCAAGTGACAGGATGGCTACTTGCGTTGCCTTGCGATCACTTTGTGCTGTTGTTTGATAGGATGACTATGGCTGCCCAGTGGCCTGCTCCGGGTCTCGTCTTTCAGAATGAGTAGCTAACGTTTTGCTTGTGCCCATCAATCGGTGCTGTTGGTCGTTTTCCTGCTTGGCTCATTTTAGTATTTGACAGCCCCTTGTAGCTACCAGCGGTACGATTGTTAGAAGGGGACACATTGGCGGCATTTCTTCCCAGCCTTGGTGAAAACTCAAATGTGCATTTTTGAATCTAAAGTCTGCCGGCTGCTCTTTTTGGGCTCACATTTCTCCTCTAAAAGTTGCTGCTTTGTTGTGCGCCTTCCTGGAGGGTCTCGCCTCACGGCCCGTCGTGGTTGCTCAAGTCTGCCGCGGTGACAAGCTTGTCGATGATGTCATTTTCCTCGCTTTGTTGCCGTTGCCCATTGTTTGCCTCCCTCTCCTCAGCTGCTCCTTTACGGATGCCCAACTTTAGGCAGCAAGTTTTGCTGGGAGGAGCGCGGCTGTGGGGGTAGCGTATTTTGTCCTTACAGGGAGTTGACGTGACCGCACTGGCGGCTGGATTGGAGGGGGAGGACAGCTGCTGTGCACCTCTCAGCTGTTGGCCTGGGTCACTGATTGGGTGGAGTCAGCTGGTTGCCAAGGTGATGCTGTGAGTGGCTGATGGCAGCTGTGTTTAGTCAGCTGTGTGCAGCGGCAGCAGCAGCAGCATGGTGTGGTGAATTATGGGAAGGGCTGCTGAGGCAGCACAGAAGCAGGGTTATTTTTAGAGGCCCCGGGACTGGCCCTGGATACTAGCAGCCAATTGGGTGACTGGAGATGTTGGGGAAGTGGGGGAGGAGGGTGTTTGACCAATGGTGGGTCAGTGATGTGCGTTGGGAAGGCTGCCTTTTGTGCCGCTGTCATTGTCACAAAACCAACAACTAACTTTTTGTTTTCTTTTTTTTTTTCCTTCCCTCGTTCATCTTGTCCAACTAGTGGTATCCCATCTGTGTCTTTCTCCTCTTATCAGGTGAAACAGTAGCTGCATGTCTGTGTGCTGAAAAGACCCAAAATGGGAACCTTCAACCACAAGATATAGGACCTCCGTTTTAGAGGGTCAGTGCAAGCAAATGTTAAGGCCACAGAGCTTGTGGCCTGGGGTGTGGTGTGTGTGTGTGTGTGTGTGTGTGTTGTACGTTAGCGTGGCCATTCCTGAGGTAATGTTACCTTTGTCATCCTGGACTGCACTTTGTGCACAGCCTGTGCAGTGGAGTTTCTCTGTGTTGAAGTGGTCTTTTCTGTTGGGCATCCATTGCCACTAATGTCAGGTCACAGTAGGGATGGCATCCATTGCCACTAATGTCAGGTCACAGTTAGGCAGCAGCTGGAATAACGAGGATCAAGAAGATGGGTTGATGAGTTCAGATCATTTAAAGACCAGGTGGATGCACAAGCTCAGTAAGTGGTGTTCATTTGGCCATTGCTCACAGTTTGTGGTACGTAATTGGTATTTAATGTGTGTCACTTTCTAATTTTGTTGGTATATTTTGTAAAGAGAGTTTATCCATCAATCCTTCAACCTGCGTTTTAGGTGTAGGGTGACTGGGAGCCGAGGGCTTATCCCAGCAGCACTGATTGCAAGACATGGAGCAACTCCTAGTAGCAATCGCTAACACAGGGCCAAGAATAATGAAGTGCAAACCAGATTTACAGCATGAGGGACAGCAGACCCCCTGTGGCTTGCAGGTTTTTTGTTCCCATCGAGTTTTCCATTCCATCAGATATTTTCTCTCAGATGATTTGCATTGTTTAATTAGCTACTTTTACTTTTTTCTTCTCTTTTTCCACATTTAGAAAAGTGCACTAGTGTGAAAGTTACGTTTGTAAAAATGTGTTTACGTTTTCCCGCTAGTTCACCCTTTCTGTGGGGTTTGCTCTCCTTTAATTGTATTCTAATAATGACAATTGACAATGAGGGGAGTAGACGTCGAGGGTACTTGAGTGTCTCAGTGGGAAATAATGGATGACATAACCAGCACACCTGGAGGAGCAGAGTGAAACTCGTAAAAACAGAATGACAAACCCACTAAATGATCTCGTGTAACTTACATCAGTGGGTTGGCATTTTCTAGTGATAATTTTCCAGATTTAGTTTTGTAATTTCTACATGGACATCAAACCACAGAAACTTGATAAATTAGACTGGGAATCCCATGAAAACTGAAAGAACAAAAAGCAGTAGCCAGTTGAGAGGTGCTGCCTTAGACTGACTGGGAAACCAGAGCCATGCGGCGGTCCTCACAGATGCAATTGGAGAAAGTTACTGTGTGTTACAAAAGCAGAGTAAAGACATGAGCTCTGTTCCCAAACTAGTCTCCATATGAGTTGTCTTCTCAGCACCCTGTTTCCTAGATTGGTAACCCATGCCAGTTGAGTTCTTTGGCACATTTACTCAACCCCTCTTTGGTTAGTGTGTCCCATGAAGTGTGTGGAGGGGACTGAGTTGGTCACCCCTGACTATCCCAGCCATTCAGTGCTCCCATCACATTGGCATTTCCGGGAAAGGCATATGTTCTGTTTGGCCTGTGTGACGATGCGGGTTCTCTTCCATGCTCTCATCGTCTGTTCAGGAACCCTGAACCCAACACCGTCGATAATGTCACCGAGATGAGCTGACAAATAGGGACAAATCTCTCAAGGCCAGGAGATATTCCATAAAGTGCTTTTATTTAAAACAATAATCAAATCTAAAAATGCAAAAGTGCAGTGTCAAAGTTCAGTAAATAAATCCATAAAATCAAGTGTCCAGTGGGGTTAAAACCAACAGTAAATAAATCCTTTAAAATCCGAGGTTAAAAATGCAGTCTCTCACTCCCTTGTTATTCTCTTGCCCACCTCCATCACTCTTTCCCCGGCTCACTATTATTCGCAGCCGCGGAGACCCAACAGTCATGAGCTCCTTCTGTCAACCTCCGTCTTGGCCCCCAAACGGACATCACTGCCAGACCGACGAGGTTGGCTCTCCTCCCGTGATCTTTCGCGCACCCGTAGTCGCTCCTCAGATCCGACGGGATGACACCTCTCCTGCTCACCCCACTCGCTAAGTGTCAGTGGGGCGAACTAGCCCCAAGAGCGCCTCCATCCGCTCGTCCTGTCTCTCTCTTTTAAGGTGGCCTAGACTGCCATTGCCGTCCTTTAACCTCCTCCTTCATACATCTTTCTGCCTCCTTCCATTTCTCTCCCATGAGCTCTCTTTTTTTTTTTTTCCACGATTTATCCTCCCCCTGTGGTGTACCCTCATTTATATATACGCATATACACCTCTGCCTCCGTGGGCACAGCGTCTTAATTACACACCGCAGGAAGCCAATGAGGCAAACAAGAATGACCGCACCCACACGTGCAGGTGCGACTCGCCCAATCACCTCATTAACTCCCGCGTCGTGCAATCGCGCCCACGGAGAACGACACGGCTATACGGATTTAAAAAACCTGACTTTTTTCAGAAGCCGCGGACCCGCTATACCACAGCCTGACATATCCTTTTGGGCTGAACACCAGCTTTCCTAAATCTATAAGCATGCAAATGTCCCACTGAAAAGCAGAAGGGGTGCCAGTTTTGGACAGTGGTGTACCCCACATCATGTGTAATATTTTTCTAACCCGGTAGCCTTTAGTTCTAGTGGAGAAGTGAGACTCGTCCCTGCAGATGTCCCCACATGGTGGTTCACTTGACTGGAATGAGAGTTGTGTGAGATTGATGGAGGGACATGCGGATGAAGTTATCAATCAATCAATCAATCAACATTTATTTATATAGCACATATTCATACAAAAAAATGTAGCTCAAAGTGCTTTACAAAATGAATAGAAAAATAGAAGACACAATAAAAAATAAACATAAGTCAACATTAATTAACATAGAATAAGAGTAAGGTCCGATGGCCAGGGTGGACAGAAAAAAAAAAAACTCCAAAAGCTGGAGAAAAAATAAAATCTGTAGGGGTTCCAGACCAAGAGACCGCCCAGTCCCTCTGGGCATTCTACCTAACATAAATCATCATATTTTCATGGAAGGACCTGATGATGATGGTCACGTAGACTTCTGGCTTTCAGTCCATCATTGTTGGAGCATCATGATGCTTTGAGTAGGTGGTGGCGCAGGCCGCCACCACAAAGAAACCGGAAAAAGAAACAGAAGAGAGAGTAGGGGTCAGTACGGATTTTAGAGCCACCATGAATAGTTATTATGAAGAATTGAACATACAGAGTATCAGGATTATGTTAAAGTGAAGTTATAAAAAGGCCATGTTAAAGTAATGTGTTTTCAGCAGTGTTTTAAATTGCTCCACTGTATTTGCCTGGCGAATTCCTATCGGCAGGCTATTCCAGATTTTAGGTGCATAGCAGCAGAAGGCCGCCTCACCACTTCTTTTAAGTTTAGCTTTTGGAATTATAAGGAGACACTCATTTGAAGATCTAAGGTTACGATTTGGAATATAACGTGTCAGGCATTCCGATATATAAGATGGAGCGAGATTATTTAAGGCTTTATAAACCATAAGCAGTATTTTAAAGTCAATCCTGAATGACACAGGCAACCAGTGTAGTGACATCAAAACTGGAGAAATGTGTTCGGATTTTCTTTTCCCAGTTAGGATTCTAGCAGCTGCATTCTGCACTCGTTGCAAATGATTTATGTCTTTTTTGGGTAGTCCTGAGAGGAGTGCGTTACAGTAATCTAGTCTACTGAAAACAAAAGCGTGAATTAATTTCTCAGCATCTTTCAATGATATAAGAGGTCTAACTTTAGCTATGTTTCTTAAATGAAAAAATGCTGTCCTAGTGGTCTGATGAATATGCGATTTAAAATTCAGATTACAGTCAACGGTTACCCCTAAATTTTTTACTTTTATTATGTTATATTATGGGTTCTCTCCACAGAAGAAGTAGCAGACTGCGGTAAAGTAGTTATTCGTTAAGGCCTTCTCATCTGAGAAGTTCCATATCTACAGCCAGAGTGTGTCCGACTGGTCACCTGGCCCTTTGAGGACTAATTCTGCTACCCTGTGTTTGGCTTGATTACATTTTTGTTGCTTGTTCCCCTTTCTGGTTTTGAGGACGGCTGTCCAGTTATCTCCAAATGGTTGGCCGTGAGTTTGTCAAACACGATGCTGAAGCCAGCTGGCATCTTACACACACTGAGCCGCAGCTTCCATGTTTGGGTCCAAAAGCAAACCTAGCATACTGTGAGCAAAGATATAAAGTGTGGCACTGTGAATCATCATGGCACGTTGGCTTATGTTTCTAGAATTGTCAGGAATGAGAGAGAGCGCTGCATGTGGAAGAGTCCAGGCGGTGGCACCTGCTCAAGGACCTGTGAAGCTTTTATACTTCAGGTACTAGAAATGTGGGGTTACAACAGCTAATGGATGTTGTTGATAGTGAGATCTGATCACAGTAGCGATTAGTTACCTCGTTGTGTATTTGTTCACGTGTGCCTCTTGACCGAAGGTGAGATGTAGCAGAGACAGACGTTGTAAATATGGTGCAGGGTGGAAGACCAAAGAACTTTCAACTGGTAAGAGCTCTGTCTCTCACAGGATCTTTAAAAATGAGCTCCCTTGGCACAGGAGCACCTGAAACAATTCTCGCTCATGGGCACCGAGTGCAGTCTTCCTCTGTTTCTTCTGGCAGTGTCAGATCCTCATTGGACTGGGCAGTATCTGATTTGCTTCTTCTCAAGAGGATTTATTTCTTTTGATGATAGCAGTGGTTGGGCTTTGACGCTGTACTATGAAGAAAATGACAGCTTGAAATGCATGAGACTCGGTTCATCTTGGCAGCAACTTGGGTGCACAGATTAAAGTGGCTTCAGCCTCCTTCAGACCGTGGTCCATCTAGTAACATAGTTTTTGCCACATGAGGACTTTTGCTCGATTGTTATGAAAAGAGCATTGTGCAAGGCATCCATCCATCCATCCATTTTCCAACCCGCTGAATCCGAACACAGGGTCACGGGGGTCTGCTGGAGCTAATCCCAGCCAACACAGGGCACAAGGCAGGAACCAATCCTGGACAGGGTGCCAACCCAGCACAGGACACACACAAACACACCCACACACCAAGCACACACTGGGGCCAATTTAGAATCGCCAATCCACCTCACCTGCACGTCTTTGGACTGTTGGAGGAAACCCACGCAGACACAGGGAGAACATGCAAACTCCACGCAGGGAAGACCCGGGAAGGGAAGCGAACCCAGGTCCCCTAACTACCACTGCGCCACCGTGCCGCCCATTGTGCAAGGCATATTTTTGGATAAAATACCTGCACTTTTGCACAAACATTGCACATTTGTAAAATCACAAATAAATGAAGCTAGTGACTGAGCAACTAACCAATGGGCAAGCTAATCTTTAGTTGTGTAACTACTGAAGTGTCCATAAAGTTACATTTAAGAAATGCAAAGTTGATGAGTGGTTTGGAAGTCAGTGGACTGTGGAGGAGACCGTTGTCGTTCTTCACTTGTGCTCTCCTCGGTTGGACTCTACGCTAGTTTGGTGTCTGCTGACCAAATGGAATGGTGCTCATTGGTGAGCGTTTGTGCGTGTTCGTACGTGGAGGGCATGATTAAAAGGAGCTGTTGGCACACTGACCAGGACAGTTGAGTATCCACCATCTTCATGCCTGGTAGAGACCACATCAGAGCCAGACTGGCACATTGTCCATCTGAGAGATCTTTTGAGATCCGTTACCTGTACTGCTGCAGAATCAACACCCACGTGATTAACAGGAGAATTGGGCACCGGTGTCCTGAGCAGAGGGTCTATAGCAGGACAATGCCAGGATACACACTGCTGTTGTGGCCACAGGAGTCCTGAGGAGTGATTGCTGGCATTGACCTGCCTCCTTTTCTGACCTTAGCACCACTGGGGCACCTTTAGGACCATCTGAATCACGATATCTGGAGTCATGCCCCGCTGCCTGCCAGTGACCAGCGACATCATCAGTCCTGTTTACAGGATACCATCTAATGACTGAAGACTCGTTGGCTCATTGTGCCAGTATGGAGAGAGGAGTGGTGCCTGCTGGAGGCTGTCTCGCAAGATATGGAGGGATGGCAAGATGGTGGTTGTGCATTTTCTTCCTAGTTGATATTATGTAGTTGGTGGTGTGCTGCTTTTTGTATTCCTGTTATTCTCAGTTGGTTCGTGTTTGGGAAGTGAGGTTTGAAGTTTGTCTTGACAGTAAGTGCAGCTTTTATTTTTAGACCGCAGTTTATTTGTCCCCAGAGGGAAATTTGGCTTTTTACAGAAGCTCTTCAAATAGATCAGTAGATCTAGACACGTGCAGTGTGAATAGGTGTTGGGTAGCCCCATGGCCCTGACCTCATATGTGGTGGCCTGAGTGTTAATAGTCTTGAAAAGCAGGCCCACCACCCTCTGTCATGCCCTGTGGCCCCAGGCTGAGCAGATGCCATCCCAGAATGTAATGTAGTCATCAGTTATGGACTCGACTGCACACCTGTGGAGGTGGGTGAGCACAGATGAGGACACGTGGTCTTCCTGTAGATGTTCAGGGGAGGAAGGATATCAGTGAGCCCACTTGTGACAGTAGCCAGTATGTTGTGTATGAAGTTCAAGTCGTCAGTGATGGTGGCCTCTGTCCTAAAGTGTGTGACCAACTTTTTTCTCTTGAGAGGCTGTTGATCAGACTTCATTGTGAGCCGTCTCATTATTGTTGGTGATGTGACCGTTGATGGGACACTGTCATAAGATAACAGGCAAAGACCAGGCCAGTGCCTTTGACACATGCCATCGCTGTCTGCTCGCTGATCGTTTAAACACATCTCAAGTGAATTTCGTTCTTGTGTGCCATTCACTCTGCTGATGTTAACATTTCTTTGTGATATCTAAACTTTAACAACAAAAGGATGTATGTGTGAGCTGGGTTGGCTTCCTGCCTTGCACCCTGTGTTGGCTGGGATTGGCCCCAACAGACCCCCGTGACCCTGTGTTCGGATTCAGCGGCTGGATGGATGGATGAAGAAAGTTGGACTGGACTGTGTGCTTCCATCTGCAGACAGCCAAAGGTTTTCAAGAAAAGCCTCTCTTGTGTGACAAGGCGCTGGGAGGCCACTAAAGTGAGTCACAGAGTAAAGTCACACAAGGCATCACTTAAGAAGTAATTAAAAAGACGGTTTAGGTAAATCGAGCATCGCTAGTTTTACATTTAATACAACTTTCTAAGCTAAGATTTTAAAGGAAAAGAGGAAGACGCACTACTGGTAAATGAAGCAGTTGAGTCCGTTAATGACCGGTAATGAGGCCGTTTTTCTCCCCTCAAGCAGATGACAAGTCTTCTTATTGTAACTGGAGGCTTTAAGGTGGGCTGTGTTTTAATTGGAGGAGGAGTGATGAGGGCACTTGCTGGGATGTTGAACGTCAGTTCATCAGTAGCTGTGCTGCATGCAGGATGTGTCTTTGTGAGTCCCATTCACAGCTTCCTGTTTCAAGTCGTCAGCCTTCCTTCCATGTTTACTTGGTTATATTTCTTTGATGTTACATTCAGAAACAGAGTTTTTTAAAGAGGCGACAATAAAAGGGGACGTGTTTAACACGCTGAAAGTATTCAGTGCAGTGGACTCCAGCTGTTACTTTAAAATGAAATTTTCACGGTTGAAACCCAAGGATACACATTTCGCACAAACGCTAGAAGGTTGCTCTTCTCACACTTGGAATTGGTGGCCGAGTAGTGTGGTGGACAATAGGACAGTGGGGACCGTCAGACCTCAGCACATTGGTATTTGGGAGAAAGAAGGTCAGGACTGGCGAGCTTGTTGGTCTGCATGACGTGTTCTCGTCCAAACTCCTCGAGGTGTATTCTACTACAACCATGGAAAGCCGTAGGGGAAGATGAAGTCAAAAGAGACAAGCGTCATGTTTGCAAATCGGGACACAAGAGGCCATCATGAAGAGCTGCCATCTGTGTGTCAATTTTAAACTTCTGAATATGGAACAGCGAAACCTGCGTCATTCAAGCGACCCCTAAAATCTCGTATTTATTGTGCAATTCTAGATATTGCAGTGCATGCCTAGATTGATGTGATGGCACTGGTTGCTGTGCTCTGTGCATTTGTGTCATTTCCTGTGTTTCCCACTTGCTAATTTTGGTCACATACATTCACTTTGAACACAGTAATAATGTCTTGTGCGTGTTTAAGTGGTCACAATGAGATGAGGAATGTTTTAATTCACTTTTTAAATATTGTTTTGTTGTTGGAGAGTATAATGGATGATCTTGTCTCCTAGCAGGGCCCCTCATTCCCATATTAGGGTGGTCTGCTACTTACCTGCATGTGTTCTTTGAACTATGGACCATTAGTGACGTCACTCATATTACCTTCTGTGTGCCATCCGTACAGCGTTGACTTTTTGAATTCTCAGTCGAAATGCCCCAGCAGCTGTGGTGGCTGCCTTGATGTTATGAAGTGTAACGGGCACAGTGAAATTCTCACTTGTGTGTCCAACCTTTGTGTGGCATCTCTCCGTCGCCATGTTGACAAGCGTGAGATAATGTAGCCCCTATATAAAGTAGTCCCTGCTCAGTCTGGGCAGATAAGAAATGCTGACAATGTGTGTCACGACTCTTTAGTACGATCAAAGTTTTGGATGGTTAATGGTGTGTGTGTGTAAGGGGCTTGGTCCTTCCTCTTGTTTTTACATTTGATGTCATTCAGCCTTTATTGGTAAAGTAATTCTGCATCCGCACTTTAGTTTCCACTCTGACAGCAGTCTGTCCCTTTTTCTATCATCATTAAGTATTAGAAGGCAACTTGTAGGGGCTAACAGTACAAGTTGTTAGATTTTTGTGTTCTTGGTGCCAGCCTCTGCTTGTCATTCTTCTTGCATGTCTGTGATTGCCACTCATCGCTCTCATCTCCTCGTGTGCTGCCCCATCTGGGTAAGCATGACAAACTATTAGATGCCATCTGTCTGTCAGAGTCACCTAATCCAATTTGGGAGTTTCAGGGGTCGAAGCCCATCCCAGCAGTAGCCACCCAGTACCGTGGTCTACCTCCGGACGAGTCAGGAGCACAAGTGAGTTCTGACGAAGATGTCTCTGAGGTGTTTGTGTCTGCCAATGTGCTGACCACACTTCTGCCAATGTGCTGACCACACTTGTGTCAAGGTCTATAGTGCAGAGCAGCTTGGCACATTCCAGGTTTCTACGTGAGGTGGTCTTCATTCAAAGTAAAACAGATAACCTCCGCTGAGTAGGCGCTTCTCCCTCTGTTAACTGACATTTGTCTGTCTCTTTTCAGACTCCCTTTTTGCATTAAACTTTTTATCCTCTCTTACGTAATTGCTGTGGTTGATTCCTTGTAAAGATTTTTGTTTAGCAATTTCAATATGGTGGTCTTGGCAAAAAAAATTGGCAGTTGTGTTCAATATAAGTTGATCTTGTTTTTGCTCAGTGTGTGCATGTTATAATATTAAAACGGATAACTGAATCTGAGCACTTTTACACATGCCGGAGACGCTTCTGTTGAATGGCATTACTGGGAAAAATGAACAGAAGGCCCATGGTGCATTGTCTTTTGAATGACCTGACTCACTCTGATCTTCTCTTTTGTTCCCCCATTAAATCACAGGTGGAAGAAGCTCAGGATGCAAGCCCTCCTCTTCCTCCTCCTCCTCCTCCCTCTGCCAGCCTGTTGCCTTGGGCTTCTCCCCAGCTGAGCCAACCATGTCGAGCCAGCACAGCCATCCCACCTTCAGCCACATTCACTCCATGGCCGACCAACAGCAGGTGAAGCTCCGTGTTTTACCTTCTATTTTAACAGTTTTAATTTCCTTTCTTTTCCTAAAATGTGAGTCCATTTTGAGTTTCTTTAATGCAAATAAATGAGAGGTAAATATTTCTATCCAATAAGAGTAGCAAGCTATACAATTGAGGCAGCTGACATCCCTTTCATTTGTTTGGCTGTTCTTTGTGTGCTCAACCTTTAAATTGCTTTTTGACTGTCTAGAAAATGATGAGCAGCAATGGTATCTCCTTCGATTTAAATGAATAAAGGTTTTGATTATTTTCTTCTAATTAAGATTAGTTGAATGACATGAGCTGCCTTGCGTTCATTCAGAAGGCTTTGAGTTTGGTTAGCCCAGAAGTGTCTGTTATTAGTTAACGTGATCTTTCCTGAGCTATTGAGGGTCATTTCTAGTGTAAATATTCTTCTTTCTTTCCTTAGGTGCTGTCAGACATGACTATTTTACAGAGGAGGATTCCCCCAACATTTCGTGATCCAGCCAATGCACCTCTTAGAAAATTATCTGTTGATCTAATAAAGACTTACAAGCACATCAATGAGGTTAGGAGCATCCTTGTGGTTTTGTATAAACATGAAAAACCACCACAAATAAAAATGTCCATTACACACTTCCAACTCCAATAAAAATGTCCATTACACACTTCCACTGGAGTTGGTTTATAGGTTTTAAGGGGGAACTTGGGCTTGTTTATTATTTTGTTTGAAATTGTGCTAGAATCCCTGCCAGCTCGTGGCCCCCAAGGAGGTCTCCAGTTTTATGCATTGTGGTCCTCCCCACTGAGAACACGGCATCCTTGGTTAATCTGCTCTGTAATTGTAACTCAAAAACGGTATGACTTTGTGTGTCAGGTGTCTCTAGAGTAGCGTGCTGACACAGTGCTAAGTGTCACTACCACACCGCTCCAGAGTTCTGGCTTGGTGTCCCAGCAGGGTACTGTCTGTGGGGAGCCTGCATACACTCCTACTATATGTATAGACCTTCAGCAGGCCTCATCTTCAAGCAAAACCAAACCCGCTTATCTTTGATGATGGTCTGGTGTCAAGTGATGTAATGGCACCCTCTACAGGGCTATGCCCAACCTGGTGCTGCTGAGAGAGACACCAGTTCCCTGTGACCCTGAGCTTCGTAAGTGGAATAGGGAATGGGTGTCCTATACTGTATCTTGAAATCTATAACTGTATTTCTAAATTATTTTGCTAGGTGTACTACACAAAGAAAAAGAGACGTGCTCAGCAGGTGCCCCCTGATGATTCCAGCACCAAAAAGGAGAGGAAAGTATACAATGATGGCTTTGATGATGACAACTATGACTATATAGTCAAGAATGGGGAAAAGTGGCTGGACCGCTATGAGATTGATTCACTCATTGGCAAAGGTTCCTTTGGGCAGGTGAGGCTTCTTTCAAGATCTGCATGACATCACAAGTACAGCAGAAGGCATCCATTTTTAATGTTTTCACCTTTGCAGAGTTGAATTGCATAGGAACACATGAAATGTTTCATGGATGCCAAATCCTTTGCGGTAACCATTTCTGGTTGATGTTGGATGGCTTCTGTTCAGCATTGTTCACACAATTATGATGTATGTCTTACAGTAAACACAGAGCGGTATTCTTTGTTAACATCAATTTCCCTTATTAATTCAGCATAAGAGCACTTTGCACCAAGAACTGTATTTCATGACTCTGTGTGTGTGTGTGTGTGTGTGTGTGTGTGTGTGTGTGTGTTAAGCTGAATCACACATTTGCACTTCCTGACTCTGCTAGCTGACAGGAAGCAGCCATTAATTACCTCTTTGTTGCACTGTTTCTTGCTTCTCTGGAATGCTCAGTATCTCCCTGTCCATGGATATTTCCAAGCACATTGATGCTTACATAGCAATTTCAAAAATCTTTTGGACATTTGTGTATGTTTTTCATGCTGAGGACATTATACTTGAATCTCTATTTCTGTTGTGTTTCCCTTGTAGTTCCGTAGCAGCGGACCCTTGACTCCTAACCTTTTTTTTTTTTTTAAACAGTTTGCACCAAACTGTTTGTTGTCCCCTCTATGGGTTTCACTGACAGTTGTCTCCACAGAATGTTCTTCATCTGCTTGTTAGAATCAACAGTGTCTAGTCAATTGAATGTTTGTTCTGTGTCTTTCCATTCCATCATGGACACCCCCCAAAGTTGCTGACCAAAGAAAAGGACTCCCATAACAAGGTTTAGACCGTAAATGCCTTGGCTTGAGGGCTCAGCCTCCGAAGGCTTGAACCCAGCACGGTGTCAGAGAAGAGCCTCCTGTTTCTTAGGACTCTGCTAACTCAAAGCAATTTCAGGCCTGGCCCAAGTTTGTCTCTGCTAATCCCTTCATATTAACTGCTTTCCTAAAGTCTTCTGCTGTCATTCCTGATCACTTCAGTAGATTATGTGACACATTCATTTCAGAAGAATAATGACAATTTCTGTTGTACTAATTGTGAAATTAGTGCAAATCTTTGACTACATTTGCCAGTTTGTCCTTGTTAAATGGAGTAATTGTTTGCTACTTTTCAGGTCGTGAAGGCATATGATCACCATGAGCAAGAATGGGTGGCTGTGAAAATCATCAAGAACAAGAAGGCCTTTCTGAACCAAGCTCAAATTGAGCTGCGATTGTTGGAGCTCATGAACAAACATGATACTGAAATGAAGTACTACATAGGTGGGGGATTGAAATGATCTGCTTGCTGATTGAATTTGTCTTTTTTGTTAAAAGTTGCATTCAGGAAGATTTTCCTGCCAGCATTTAGTTGGTTACCGTCAGTGTTGGTTTGCAAGTTGTCAGTGGACCCTGTCCAGCTAAGATTATCGATCGCTTATTTTTGTTCAATTCTCCTCTTGACTTAATTTAGTATAAACTGGATTGTTGGGGTGAGAAGACTGGCATTGGTTAGGTGCCTAGAGGTCTCTTATAGGCATTTGTGTCTTGACTGGACATTTGGGTCAGCGTGTTCTCTTTTTCAGTGTTATTTATAACATGTGTGATTACATATATAATACATGTATAACATCATTTTTAATTAATTTATTTATTTTTAACTTCACAGTTCATTTAAAACGGCACTTCATGTTCCGAAACCACCTCTGCTTGGTGTTTGAGCTGCTCTCCTACAATCTTTATGATCTTCTGCGCAACACCAACTTTCGCGGTGTCTCACTGAACCTGACACGCAAGTTTGCACAGCAGCTGTGTACAGCACTGCTATTCCTAGCCACACCTGAACTCAGCATCATTCACTGCGACCTAAAGCCTGAAAATATCCTTCTGTGCAATCCCAAACGCAGTGCCATCAAAATTGTTGACTTTGGCAGCTCCTGCCAGTTAGGACAAAGGGTAAGCCGATGCTTTTTTTATACATATATAATAAAGGTATTGTTTGTGATGTTGTGTGGTGATATTCAAGTTCCGTTTGTCTTCGTGCTGCTGCTCTAGTGTGTAATTTTAAATCCACCATTTTACAGGTGGGCTGCGTGTTGTAGTGTAACTTGTGTCTCTCAGGTCTACATAAGCATTTGAAAAAGACCAGCATATTTAGAGTAGATCTGTATTTAGTGTTTCAGTTTTGCTCTTGTGCATATCAGTGTTTCTTTTTTCTTATCCCAGAATTTCTATTCATTAAATACTGTATTGTGCTAATTTAGAAAGCAAATATTGATACTGATTTTGTTTATGTACAAAAATAACTACTTTTAATTATTTAGTATTGAAGTCACACTTTTCAGTCTCCAAATATTAAGAACAGTAACTTGTAGTGGGGCAAGTTTATAGGAAGTGTTTTGAGATATTCAGCAACAGATGTGGAGCATTAAGTTAGCAGATGTCCCTCTTGTCACCATCCTCACCTTAAAAGAGTTTGCTGCCTCAGGTCAGTTCACAGGCGGGTTTAGAACTTCCTGTTTATGTCACACATGTTCTCCAGATGACTGCTTAGTCCAGAGCCTTGGTTTTAGTTTTCAACACGTCAACATCATCTTGGAGGTGATGCCATCTTTTAAAGTGCACACATAGACACTTCATGGCTAACTGTTTTAAGTGTTACTTAGTGTCAGTTTACCCAGGAATTGGGTAAATGGAGAAACCTTTAACTGCTGATTTTGTTTCTACCTGGAGAGGAGCATATCGCTTTAAAGATTTATCCAGTCAAATCATTCAAGTTTGTCCTTTCCTTTAGATGGCCTTTTCAGTAGCTAATGCTAGGCGTGTACTTGTTTTGCCCCTTACAACTTTTAGCACAGCCTAGACTGATATCCCAAATGTTCTTGTATGTCAGAATTAGTGTTTTGCTTCCCAAAAAGGATCACTTTTTAAAGTGCAATAAAAGAGAAAAAAAAATTACAGGAGGATAAATGATCTATTCAGAGGCATCTGATGCTCAGGTTCCCACAGCTGGCATCACCTTCTTGAACTTGCAACATCTATTGACAAAAATTGAGATGGATTTGGCAAGCCGAGAAAACGCCGAGATGCATTGGTCCAAACACAGTACAGTGCAAGAGCCTTAAAACAAATCATTTATCCATAAAACCGTGGTCCATGGAGGTTAAAAAACACAACAAACGAGTAAATTATCCACTAGTAGAAACCGGGTTAACATCACTGTGAGGATCTGTTCTTTAAAACCATTACAAGCTTTGGTGCCTCCTCCTAAAATCAACATCTCCTCTGCTCACCCTTTTAGGCTTTTCAGCAAGGGCAAGTGTCCACCAGCAAGCACAGTCACCCTTCAGTCTGGCTTGTGTCCCCATCACCAACCCAGGGCATTTGTCAGGGGACCCCGCAAGCCTTGCCTCCTTCTTCCATTGCCATCCCACAGCATTCAGCAGGGTCACTTAGTTGGTCGTTCATGCCCTTTAGGTGCACAACAGGAGTGACCCAGCCCCGTGAGCGCCCTCCACGTCCTCCACTCGTGGCCACTTGCCCATTGCTTGCCTCCACACTGTCCCACTGGCTCAGCCATGATCCTACTTCTTTGTCTTTTCTTTACTTTCCATGTAACCTCCAGACATATCATTCTGTTGTCCAGTCTCTTGAGCTCTCTCATTTCTTGTCTTTCCTGCTCGGGCTCTTTTATACTTTAGTGGGCGCAGGTGCCTTAATTACGACCCCCAGAGCACTAATGAGGAAATCGGCTGAACTGCGAGTGTCCGCATGTGAATGCAGCCTCCTCCCATTCACTACCCCTAGGCCACTTGTCCATGCTACCTTGTGCATCAACACCCACCTGAAGCCTGAGTGCATTGTTTTTATTTAAATGGAAAAAAAAAAAGTTGTGCAGAACCTTTGACATCAAATGTCTTCTGCCACATCCCTCCCCCTATTAGCCATCAGTTGCATGGGAGGATGAATCACCAGACCTAGAAGTGCCAAAATGTTGTCTCTGGGAAGCACTTCCCACATCAGCATTGGCAAGCACCAAGGGAACATTTCCCATGCTGCCCCACAGGTGCTTAAACGGGCTTGCCAAGTAGGCCGCTGCCTCCCAGTCTACTAGGGGACCTTAAGACCATGGTAGGCAGTCTTCCACGGTCCCTCACTTGTTTCAGCTCCTCGACTGGGAAAGAAAGTGCTAGGCATTCATGTCAAGATGCCTCTCCACCCACCCTGTCCATCCGCACTCTAGCTGGAAAAGGGTACATTATACCTTTCTGTCGGAATGTCCCATATGACTGTCATTTTAATGGCCTCCCTACCAGGTAAAGTCTTATTGTCTTTAATTTATATTTAGTATTGCTAAGGTAGATGGCATAACTGGTGCTGCGTTTTGTGACATTTAGACCAAAATACTCAGTTCTCAAAGAACATAACTTTAAATGTTTCACCAGGAGCACGATGGCGACGTAGAAGCTTATTGTTCCCATTACATCTTTATATTTTTACATGGTATGTTCAATGTTTACATGCCAAACTGATGATTTATAAATTAAAATAAAATTAATAATGGTTATTAAAAGAATATGCCTTATATCGAATACAGTTTTTAATGTCATGTACACAAGTGAAAAGGAACAGGATACAAAACACTAAAATAAAAGTGTGGCTGTGGCGGCCTGCTTTTCAAATAAAGATACTCGGTTTGCAAACGACTTAAAGAATTTTTTAAAAACCATCCTGAATAGCAGCACAAATCTGGTAATGCGTGTCCTAGTTGTGCAGAGTCAGCAGAATGGTTCATGTCATCTGTAAAAGTCACTTGTAAGATTCGGTGTCGTATCTAGTTTGAATGTTTGTAAGAGCAAAGTATGTCTTAAGAATTAATTCATTTTTATTGTAAAACTAAGTAGAAGCAGAACATTTGTTTATCACACAGGTTTAGTTAACTGATATTGCTTGTTTTCTTGTCTATCTATCAAATTCCTGTTGTTTTCTTTAACATTTTATACTCAGTAAATAAAGAAATTTTTAAAAGAATAAATTATTAGCTTATTTGTATTTTTAGATCTATCAATACATCCAAAGCAGATTTTATCGCTCTCCGGAGGTGCTCCTGGGAATGCCATATGACCTGGCAATTGACATGTGGTCCCTTGGCTGTATCTTGGTGGAAATGCACACAGGAGAGCCCCTCTTCAGTGGCTCAAATGAGGTACGGTTTGATGCTGTTAGTGCAATGAAGCATTGTGGCAGTGCTGCTTTCTGAACTAATGAAAACATGACACAGTGGTAAGAAATTTGAGCTACATTATTTGTATGAAAATGTGTTCTCTAAATAAATGTTGTTGTTGTTTCCTTGCAGTAAGGAGACCTCGGTTAATGTCCTGGTCTTCCCTGCGTGGAGTTTGCATGTTCTCCTTGTGTCTGCTTGAGTTTCCTCCCACAGTCCAAAGGTTAGGTGAATTGGAAATTCTAAATTGGCCTGAGTGTGTGGCTGGTGTGTGTGTGTGTATTCACCCTGCGATGGACTGGCATCCTGTCCACGGGATTGTTCCAGCCTTGTGCCCTGTGTTAGCCGGGATGGGCTCCAGCACCCCCTTGTTACACTCTTCAGTAATAAGCAGGTTAAAAAATGACTGCCTTCATACAAAAATAATTTGATGTGTAGCTCCTTTCATCACCGACAACCATATCCACATTAATTGAAGATCTTGGTGTTGAGGAACTGGTTTTGTATTCTCTAAGTATGTAACGGTTATGAGAAATGACTTCTAGGATGCTCTGCTTATTCATCACTGTCTGCCACTGCAGACACAGTCTGAACTTGTTTTATTCACTTGTTTGTTTAACTTTTTCTTTTTCAAATTTCTAACTGCACAGGTTGATCAGATGAATAAAATAGTAGAAGTTTTGGGAGTTCCACCATCTCACATGCTCGATCAGGCCCCTAAAGCAAGGAAGTATTTTGACAAGCTGTCCGATGGGCTTTGGACAGTCAAAAAGAATAAGGACATAAAGAAGGTACTTTATCCGTCTCCCTCTGTGAGTAAAAACTTACGGCTACTATTTTTCTTCCATTCAACCATGCCCCAATTCATGTGGAGAAAAAGTTGTTGCTGCACATGTTGTTTTTCCCTTAGTCAGTGGTTTCCTTTTTGCTTCTTCAGCTTTCTAAGCAAAAGTCATCTCATTTGGTAACACTCGATTATATTGATGAGTGCAAGAAAAAGTCAAATTGAACTGCACATTGATGTACATTGGTTAATCCCATTGTCTAAGTTCACATAAGAGGATTTCTAAACCAGTCAAATGAATGGCCGGCTGCCAAGAGGAAACCTCTGCTCTCTTCAAAAAATATTGTCACCCATCATACCATGTGGATGATCCAGTAGGATATTAGATGAATGAGATTAAAGTAGAAAAACCCCAACAAAACAAGCATGGTGGCGGGGTTTAGAATAGTTTATATATGGGCAGCTTAGAATGGCTAAAGTGTATCAGCATGTGTCATTGAGGAGATGTTTCACAGACAGAACTGCAACAATTCTAACACAAGTAAATATGGAGAAGATCAGCAGAAGAAATGATATGCTTTGGAATGGGCAAGGAGCCGACCTAATTGACATGTTATGGCATCCGTGGGCTGGGCAAAGATATTGAATTCATAGTTGATCAACAGGCATACAAAACATTTTTGAAGTCATTTCTGCTAAATGAGATGTCACCAGTTACATATTCCTATTTTTTTAACAGACACCATATTTTGAATTAGGACTTTTTTAAAAAAAAAAAAAGGGGAAGGAAGAGGTTTGTTTTTAACCATCTGTGTTGTCTTACTGTTGAGTGCCAAGTGAAGGCCTGGCAGCTCCATTCTGTCAACTTCGTAATTCACAAAATCTCTTCTCTTATGTTGCCTAACTGTGTCCTCTGCATCTAAAGTTGGCACAGATCAAACTTATTATGTACTTCAGAATACCCAAGTATGTAAAAATGCAATAGGATAAAGGGTTGTTTTTCATACTTAGCCATAACTCTCTAAATATTGTTTTGGCAAGACTCACAGGAGAAGTACCTGCATGGAGACAAATGTGTACACTGCGTTTGGAACAATGTTAACTTGACAAGACTTTTTGATTTAGTTTTAGTTGTAGTCTTACAACTAAATTGCATTTTAGTCATTTAATTATTGTTAGTTTTTAGTCTGGTTTTAGTCGACAAAAAGGACATTCATTTCAGTTGAGTAAAAGTAAATCAGCCAGACAGTCCAAATCAGATGGATGGATCTTGTTTAACATATGAATATGCACAGAATATACAGTTACCTCTAAACTATTCTACTAACATGTACACTAATGAGCCAAGCCACATGTAGTGATTATCGAACGTACAAAGGATTTACAGTACACCCCTAAAATTCGCCGGGGTTACGTTCCTAGAGCACCCGCAAATTGTGAAAAACCGCGACTTCTGGATGTGGTTAAAAAATTCCTTTTAAATGCCTTTTTTTATAGTTTAAAGTAAACACATGATTTCATTTACTTAAAATACAGTAAAATGTACGGTACTCAGCAATGATGAATGATATTGATGATGATGATGAAGTAGCTGTACAGTACGATGCAGAGGATTTAAAACTCCTCAGGTGGCGCCTCCTCTTCAGGAGGGGTCGTATCATTGGACGGGTCTTCTTCTGGTGCGGTTTCATGCTGGCTTTTCTTTATAGGTTTCAGGAACATTGTGATGGGAAGTTGCTACATTGTCTCCTGTAGCAAACTGCTGGTGCAATTTTTCGTGCTTTCTCACAGATGATGTTACCATCTAAGGCAGGAGTCCTCAATCACGGTCCTGGAGGGCCGCAGTGGCTGTAGGTTTTTGTTCCAACCCAGTTGCTTAATAAGAAGCACTTTTTGCTCAAGTAACACTTCTGCTTCACTTCTGCTTCACTTTAGTTGTCTCGCTCGTTAAGATTTTGAATGCTTATTTTAGTCTTAAACAGCTGTATTCTTGGTTTTTAATTGTTCCTAATTAGCAATAGTATGCAAATGACAAAAGGGACCAGCATTTCTCCAATTAGCTTGTTACCATTTACTCCTGTGTGTATTTATCATGCACTATTTGGTTTAATTTAAATACTTGGAAGGAAAGTGAGGAGAAAAAAGTGAAGGACTGAGAATTAGTCATCCATTTTAGCCTTCAAATCATTTGGATGATATCCTTAGAAAGGGGAAGAAAATCTAAGATATGAGAATTACCTGACATAGCAGAGATAAATCACTTGCCATGAAATGAAATTATTGGCAAGAATTGCTTTCTAATTAAGCAACTGGGTTAGAACAAAAACCTGCAACCACTGCGGCCCTCAAGGACTGTGATTGAGGACCCCTGGTCTAAGGGGATGTTCTTCTTCCTGCAGTCGGTGATCCACAATGCCAAGGAAGATTCCATCCCGATGATATTTTTATTCCTTACGGTCAATACCTTTTTGGCACTATCACAGAAACGTACAGATATGGTACTCCAGATCGCTGCTTCGTTCTTATTTATTTAGTGTGTGTTGCTTTCATTAATGCCATAGTGGCGCACTACTTCAGCATAACTTTTTAGTTCCTGGAGCAAATCCAGTAGTTGAACCTTCTCCTGGAGTGTTTTAAACTTCTTCCGGTGCTTAGGCTCAGTGCCAGCAGCCTTAGAAGGTGCAGGGTGATTCGGTGACATCTTGTGTGTTTAAGAATAACAAAATGGAAAACACAAGGACACTTAGCTGGAGTCGCGTCACAGGGCAGCAATCGATCAACAGCAAGGAGAAATGAATAACGCTCTCGGATTGGCTACTTTTCACCATCCCAAAAATGTTTCTCTCAGCGGTTGCTTCCAGTTCTCTCTACAGCACGGTATTGCCACAAAAAAGCCATAAAAAATTGTGGAGGATATTTGCGCTTTACGCTGTTAATAGTTAGGTTCTAAGGAAAAATCCACGAACCCTGAACCACGACTTCGCGGGGAGTCTGCTGTACTCCAAAAGCTCTTAGTCAGATAATGGCAGCTCTTCTCTCTCATCACAATGTCTTAGTTATGCTGCTATAAGATTTTACCAGAAAAGGCTGGACCGAGCAACACGCATGTAATCTTTCTCACAGAAAAAGACAAGGTCGTTCAACATTAAAAGAGCCTTCCAGCAAATATGATTTAACCATTTTTAATGTAGAAAATGCATCTTTCATAAAGCAAAAAGATATGGCAGAAAATGTGATTTCTCTTTGAAAAGCTATGACAGTGAGAGCACAATAACAGTTTCAAACACTAAAGCTAGCAGCAGATTTAAAATAGTCATCTATGCATCAAGTCATTGCAGTAAACTAGTAGCCTACTGGCATTCATAAATATCAAAACACAAGTCCGGACTAGAATTTTAATGTGTGGTAGTCATAGAGACCCTCTAGTATAACAATAAATAGGGTGATGTTATAATCTTGGGGGGCATTTCAGTGTAGGGTTTATAAAGAATGAGATCATCGTGGACTGTTTAATTTATCTGACCGTGTGCCCATTTTAAATGTATTATCTGAAATTGTTTTCTCCGAGAACTGAAAAAGATAGTTGAAAATACTAAAAAATAAAAATTCAAACATTATTATATCTGTACTGTTGAATGGAGAGTTCCAAAATAATTTAGGATACTTGCATTTAAACAAACCCTTAAAAGCTGTTTTTGTAACAAACTATTTTTAAAGTTTGGCTTGTCAGAGAATCACTCTGTTAGCTTCACAACATTGCTATTGTAAGATTCATGTTTACCTCATTAACTTATTAAAAACTCACTAAAGAGTAACATAAAAAACATTAGTAACATTTAAAGGACAAGTCCATTTTTTGACATAAATCTCAGAACTCTTTTAAAAGAGCCAAAGTGTCTCACATCACACCAATTCCAAAATGGACTGATGCGCAGACAAACGTGTAGACGTGCTCATTACCATCAAAGAGCGAATGTGATGCTTCTGCTCCTTATCAGGGCTGTGTAGGACGCTGTATTAAAAGCCATTGATTCCCCCCGTCATTTAATCTGCTGTAACAAATGTGTAAAACTAGCACATCATCTGCACTCTCCAAGCTCCTTAAGTAACTCATAAAGGGATAAATCTTGTGTGTGTCTGTGTGTTGGCATTTTTCTTCATTAATAAGCACAATTGCATGCTGAAATTCTCAAACACACGGCATTGAAGTATCAGTTCTTGTGACAGACCAACTAACAGCACACCTAAAATAAACTGACGTACCTGATACATTAGTATTAGCAGGGTGAACGAGAGCCAGAGATAACTAACAGTACTGGCATCAGGCAAGTCGCCACCTCGATAACGTCACATACCTTGGCATGAATCTCAGGTTTGTGGTGTTCTTTCCCATGATCTTCACTACACGTGGCTTACGTTGGGTTTTATTTGTGTCAGTCTTGTAGTTAAAGTCCATATTCCTGACTGCTTTTTTCGCCCACATAGCAGAGTAGTGCTGAGCAGGATTCTGGTTTGACGTGATGATTTTCTGATGGCGCCCAAACTAATGTTACCCAATTACAAGCATGTTTTTAAAATGCTGCACTGCATGTCATGCTTCCTATTTGTTGGGGGTCCATGTTATGTACAACAGAGGTGTGCACAGCGCTTCACATTGCTCATCGTCCACTTGTCTGCTTGTAACATTTGCATTTTCTTTAGTTTTCCTCTACAATGATTTTAAAAGAATTCATCTTAGTTTTCGTCATTAACCCTTAACTACTGGCGCTGGTGTATTTTGTACACCGATCTCAGTTGTTTTTGTCCAATGTCCTTTCACTTGAACCTACCGGCAGCATCGCCGTCTATCCTCGGCTTGATTCACTACAAGTCCAGTGTCGCAATGGCTTCCCTCCAGTGTGCCCTCAGCCGGTTTCATGAGTGGATGCAAAGTCACAAGTTCCATGCCGGGTACTTATGTATGACAACGGTGAGATATTCATCGTGCAATGACTTTGTCTGCAAAGAACATTCGACAACTGAACTGAATTGAAATGTGATCCTTGTGCAAATCCTGCAGTGAATGAAAGTGTGAGTGGTGATGAACAGCACTGGAGAAGTGGATCAGGTTTATTTTCAGACAGTCCTAGACTGTGTCATTCTATTCAGTACTATGGTGTTAAAGTACATTCAAAACATATACAATTTAAACTTATTGTACTATTTTATTGCAACCATTTTAACACTGATGCATAAAGTACACCGCACTAGTATTTTTGAGATGGTAAATGGTGCGTGTAGTTAAGGGTTAAGGGGAGCATTTTATTTAGTTTTCGTTCCATTTTCATCGCACAAAAAATATCGTTGTTGAGTATTTTTCATCTTGGTTTTTATAAACAAGATTAACACTGGTTTGCAAATAGAAATACACTGGACTTGGATTTCCAAAAATGAAGAAAAGTAGCCATCCACTTGTCTCCATAACCTGTCTGTGATCACACGTGTCAGCCCCCTGTTAGTGTTGTAAGCGGGTTATGAAGAAACACTCCAGCAGTCACTGCAAGTACAGCCAAGTTAGCGGTAAAAAGCAAATGATGTCTTTTATTTTACATGCATGTCTCCACTGTATATTCAGAGCCAGTACTGTCTTAACTGATACGGCATTACGTGTTTTTGTTAGTGTCGTATTATACAGTATTTGTGAAATGCTTGCTTTGTTTCTAATAATCAGCCCGTTTCCTAAATGAAATCAGAGTGGTTTTTCACTTTTTTTTGTCCACTTCCTGCACTGCTGTATCTTTGTGTAATATGGAGGCTAAAACTACACACAATACTCTAGGTAAGGCCACGCTAGTGTGGTATAAAATATATAAAGTATTGTATTGTATACATGTCATGTGACTTACATATGATCAATGCTGTGTAACTTGAGCGGATTGGTGACATCACAGGTCTAGCACTGAGCTGACAAAGATCACTTAAAAGTAAGAATGATGTCCAGATTGTTACACTGGTTGAGACAGAAGTGTGCAGGGACTGAACTTGGGTGCCACTTTAGACTCTGGACATAGAAGCACTGAACTTCTCGTTCAAAGAACATGCAATTGAGTTAATAAAGCATGAAGTGAAGATAATAAACATTTAAACTGATTGTAAGAGCCAAGCTTGGAAAGTTAATGTTTGATGTTCAATTCATTTGTTTGCCTAATTTTTATAGAATATCAAGAAGGTGGTATGGCCTTTAAACCCCTTGTAAGTTAACATGAGATTGGCCTGTTGGAGGCTTTCTGTTAAATTAACATCCACACTGAGTAGAGTTTGAGGACTCCTGGGTAGGTCCCTGTGTCTCCATTACTAAAGAGATTCACATTTTGGTATCACTTTGTGTCTCCAGTGTTTGTTTTTAGCTCATTCTTCTGGTTTTTCACATCCTTGCTTCACTAATCAAATCTTGTCTTATTAGTGATATGCATACTTTGGGGTTGCAAAAGTAAAAGTCACGTTTTTTTCATTTATAAATGTATCTCCATTACTCTGCAGTAGTCTGGTTTTATCTTATTTGGAGGCACTAAAACTGTTATCAGTAAGATACAGAATTTGTGTTAGCACTTGTCTTCTTTACTAAGTACATTAAATCTAAAGTGGCTCGACAGTCCTACTGGGCCATCATTTAAGTACGTTAAAGGGCTGAACATTTTTTAATTTATCAGTATATGTTAACTTTAATTTACCATAATTTTCATTGTGTGCATTTTCTTTTACTTGATGTTGCCATCGAGAGTTGTTTTGTTTGATTGGCGGTCATTTTCAGATTTCTTTTTCGGACAGAACACCGTTATTCATCCTCCAGTGCCTGTCCTGACAGACAGTACAGCTTGCTCTCACACATCCTGTGACATAAATTACAAATTCATTTCAGTGGGCTTTCTTTCAGATAAGACATTTGTTAATGAAAAGAAAAAAAATGCATTTTTAAGGAAAGTTGCATAATTGTTATTTGAGCATAGAGCTTATTTAATCCCATGTAAATATAAATGTTATTGTACTGTCTAGTCTGTAGAGGACGTACCAACTTGAGCCAAGAGGGTAAACAGCATTGCTTAATTGGCTGCTTTAGGTGTTTAAGAACATTGTCCAGAGTTCAGCGTTGTTCTGACCCACAAGCTGCAAGGTTTTCTTTACCATCCTTTACATAACAATCCTTGATTTATATTAACAGCTTCAACACTTTGACCTAACAATTTATTCGCCTTTTTAATCAATTTGACACACTGCTTAGACAGTCAACCTAAACCTCTAAATCCTTTTCAGTGGTTGCTTCCTATAAAATCTTTATATTTATTTAAAAATTTATAATTAGTGTTCCTCGTTCCTCTTGTCTCCTACATTAAAATGCATTTCCCAAGGGTTCACCCACTTCTGAAGCTTGTCCAGAGCTTTATTTTACTACATTTTCTGATTTCAAATGGCATTTTCTTCGTCATTTACATATCTCCTACTTCTTCAGTCCCGGTACTGCATATGGTACCCATGTGGAAGATGTTGAATGTCCCAGACAAGGTTCCAATTAAACAAATTCATGGCCTGGGTATGCCGGCAGTTGTGGCTCGTTCTAGCCTATTTCACTTGCCACCTGCTGTTGCGACATCACTGTCTCCAGAATGTTTTGACTGATAACAATTTATTTGATTTCTCATGGACAAGGTTTCACGAATGATCATTTTCAATTTGATTTACTTTATGTTCTGCTCATCTTTCAGTGCCTGATCAAGTGATGTGCATTCCCTTAAGCTCATCGCCATTTTCAGTTCTTTCAAATTTGCTTACAACATTTCCTGTGTAGATAGGAAGACAAGCTGATCACGTTTTGTCTTTGATGTCTTATTTTGTGCTGTCAGGAGTGAGCCTTTTAAAAGTGCCTAACTGGAGTACTGTGGTAATAATGTCTTTTTAGCTGAGGCTCCACCACTAACTAGCTGTACTTGTTTTGCTGTGTAGGAGTACAAGTTACCAGCTACACGTAGGCTGCATGAGATACTTGGGGTGGAGACAGGAGGCCCTGGGGGTCGGAGAGCAGGGGAGCAGGGTCATGCTCCTTGCGACTACCTGAAATTTAAGGACCTTATTCTGCGCATGTTGGACTATGACCCCAAAACGCGCATTACACCCTTCTATGCACTGCAGCATAACTTCTTCAAGAAGACAACCGATGAAGGGACAAACACTAGCAGTAGCACCTCAACAAGTCCTGCCATGGACCACAGCCACTCTACTAGTACAACCAGTTCTGTCTCCAGTTCAGGTGAGTAAGAGATGAAGTGTTACACTATATGGTTTTCACAATGTTGTTTGAAATACACAAAGTGACCAAATGTTTCTGATGTTTGTCTGTGCCGTTCCACAGCCATACTTGGTATTGTCATGACAGCTTGTGCTTACTGGTCACTAATGGCTGTGCAGATCCAAGGCTAGTCCTGCATAGCTGTTGTCCGTGTTCTAAGAGTAGCCCACCCTACCTGCTCTGTGACTCCCAAGACGTCACTGAACTTGGCTTCTTTGTTTTCCTCATCACCCAGCTTATCCTCTGTTCTCTTGCTCTTTACGCTTTTGCAAACTGAACCTTCGTCTAGCTTGATAATGTAAGCATCTGAAGGTTCAACTAATGTAGTTTTAGCTACCTATTTGAGGATTGTCTTTTATTTTTTGCTTGGTGACATCTTGTGATGTAAGGCAGCCTCACTGTGCCAGGGATATACAGTATTAAGGTGCCAAAGTGGATGAAGCGAAGATTGCCTTTGAACCACAAATGTCAACTTCTGAGCTCTATTGCGGTGTCTGTATCAGCCATGCGTGCGCCTGAGGCCTCAGGACTATTGTCTGCAGGTCTCTTTTGACTGGACTGTCATGTTCAAGGCTGGCCGTAAGAATAGTCTTCCAGCTGCTGGTCTCTATTATTGGCACCCATGAAATTTAAGTACAACATGTAGAATATCTCCTGGAAAAAAATGTCATTCTTTTGTTTCCCAAATATGAATCATTTATTTGGTTTCAGCTGTCCTGTTTTAGTCACTGCCACTGTAAGATTGGTGCTTATATTTATTTACATCGTACTAGAACCTGAAAGATGTTTGGCCTGTTTTAATTTTCACGCAGTCTGTCTGGCTGGCTCTGGTAAACTTTCTTGGATTGCTTAAAAATCTGCAGGTTGTTCCCTTCTACCAACAAGTATTTAATGTCTTTCGGTCTGCTTAGCTTACCGTAAAAAGACAGGTGTGATGGATACTGAATGCAACAGAAATAACGTTTTAAACCTTTTATTACAGGTGGATCTAGTGGTTCTTCCAATGATAACCGAAATTATCGGTACAGTAATCGATACTACAATAGCGCTGTTACCCATACGGATTATGAGATGCAAAGTCCTCAGGTATAGATGTCATTCTTTTTAATGTCACTATAGCCCTGTATACTGCATTGTGTTTTGTGTGATAAAATGTACTTATTTATGCTCAGTTTTCCGTGTTCTGTATTTTTTTCCTTTGTATTTTTGTATGAATAAGATTAAAATTCAATTTTACAAGTTCCATATGGTTGTTTTTAATTATTTATATTTTTCCATGTATATGCAATGCCTGTATATTTAAATTTTATTGTCCTAAAAGAGATGTGTTGCTTTTAAGTAGTGGGGTGAAGACCAGTGGACTAATCTGTTTGATTACACCAGATGAACCCTCAAGGCAGCACATGGGCAACACAACTCATACGAGAAGTTATGAAATGAATACGTCTACTATAGCGTCAAAAATAAAAAAAAAAACCTTGCTAATAATCACCCTTTATGGTCCATTCCTAGTGATGTGCACCTTATTCAGAAAGTCAATGGTAGTCTGATTAGAAAAGCAAACAAAGATAAATGAACGAAGCACGTCCCCCTGTTTTAATGATCCAAGTGTTTGCCTTGACATGCGTAGCCGCCTCAGCTCCACCGTTCCATTCCGTTAGTTTTCACCTACTGACTGAGTATTTTCTGTGGTCAGATACCCACCGATTACACCAAAAGTGACAAATCCGCACTCATCTGTCCAATTCAGTTCAACGTGCTGTATTTAAACACCAAAAGCGAGAGTAAAAACAGCAGTCTTTGTAGTTTTGAAAGTGTTTGATGGTAACTTCTCACTGTTTGTGTCCGTTATAGGGGGAAATGCATTTGTGGTGATTTTATTTTAATTTTGAATTGAGCTCTTTAATTGCAATAGACATGGTGTCCTGATGATCTAGGAATCTCCTAGGAAGTCAAAGATACAACCACATTACGTTTTTTGAGCAGAAGCTTTCAATAGGATGATGGACTATGCATTCATTAAATAAAAACCTAAACTGATTTTTAGCTCCTTGCTGCTCAAGTATCACTCAAGTAGTTGCAGTAGCTTGGTTTTAAATGAAATGTCACCCCTACATGGCCCTGGCAGTGTATCACAAGGGCAGAGGTTTCTCATTTGGCTTAACTACCCATCCATCAGTTTAACCCGTGAAATGCAAGCTCTGGCTCTCATAACCCAGAAATGAAAGGGAGGTAATCCTGGATGTGGCGCCTGCATATTGTTGTTCTGAAATGTACAGTATGGCTGTTAGCTGCTCTGCTTTTTTATTCTGTACTCCTCGTGTGTGCTTTATTTACACTTTGACGTAAAGTTATAAAGGCAAATAACATTTAAGAGGAGTTAATGGACAGTTTGTCACATGCTCACAGTATAACTAAACCATCTTGCCCATATCAGAACAGCAATACTAAATAGAGAGCCGCATGCAGTGATGACTGCGAGGCTCTTCTGGCCTGTCAGGGCAGGAGCGATGGACGCACGTGGTTTTTCTAGAAGCTCCTCTGTAGGAGATCCTCCAACTCGGGTACTGCGGGCCGTCTCTGTTGACACAGACTGTTGTGTAACTTCAACAGCAATGCAGGAAAACACTTGGTGTTCCCAATTGTGGCACAGTTGACAAAGTTCATATTTTTCAGCCTTGAATCTTAATGTACTGCAAAAGACCAAATCAAAATCCTTGTAATGACAGCCTGCTTGATGTTTTATGGTAATTCAGTTGATTTTTGTATAGTGCTGTGGCAAGCAAGTTCTTGGGCACAATACAAACTCACGCCTTACAGATTAGTGAAGACCTAGAGAGTACACACACAGACGTGAAATCAAAGTAGTTTGAAACTGATGGACACCACTGGGGCTCGGCATTGTCAGTCCATTCATTACTTATTGAAAACCAAGGGTGTCCATGGGCAGTCACAGCAGAGAAGGTCAAAGACAGAGGCAGAGTCCTGGTGTCTTTGGCCAGCTAGGCCGACAGGCTGCCCACCTGCTGCTGTAATCATTCCGTCCCAGTCTGCTGTTCCACCTAAGAGCCTCTGCATGTACATTTGTGCCATTGCTGGATGCAACTTCAAAAAAAAAAAATATATATATATAGATATACTATGGGGGTCAAGACAACAGCATGCAATTATTTATGAAATAAAAAATGAGTAAGGTGCAAGTCACCAGTTGGCTGTGTCACAGTGTCTTGTACTTGTCTTGTATCATCTGATTGGTTACTCACACTCTGCTTCTTTTCTTTTCACTTCCACTCAGGCACTGACACAGCAGCAGATGCGACTCTGGCCTGGAGGGGACGGGCCGATCACCAACAGCGATGCTTATCCTCAACTGCTCCTGCACAAGACTGCCACCAACCAGCAGCCTCGCCACTACTCCAGTGTCCTCGCTGGCAGCGGAGGAGGAGGGATCATTGAACCCCACCACCCTCACGCCATTTACGGTCATCACGGTAATGGTCGGCAACTCCAGCACCGACAACAGCAGCAGCAGCTGATGCCGATCTCTTCTCCGCAACTCCCAGATGCCATTGAACTGAACCTCACACACCACCACCACCTGGCACCGTCTTCCATTCATCACCCGGCCTCCAACCTGCCCTCCAGCTTGGACTCCAGCCAGTATGGCTCTTCCAACTTGCATCTGGGTCTCTCCGCCTTCCGGACTAGGACGGTAGTAGCCCCCCCCCAGGACACTGTAGTTGCCAGCTCAGGGCTCAACTACCCTCCATATCCTAGTAGTAGCAACAACAACCCACAGGGTAGTGGCCCCTCTTTGACAGGGCAGCCTCGTAGCAATCGCCCTGACTCGGAAGAATCGGTCATGCTAACGGTGTGTGGCAGCGGACCCCCACAGAGTACGGCTGCGAGCTCTTGATGAATCTTGAACAAATGCAAAAAGCCATACAATATAATGACGAAACAAACGTGAAACAAGACAAACAGAAGCGGAAGTTTTGTTTGCATGGGCGGGGGACATGAAGAGAATCTTCTCGGGGGAGGAGGAGGAGGAGAGGGGAGTTTATAGGTTTGTTTTATTATAATTTTTATTATTTTTATTTTATTTTGTTTTGTTCAAAGAAGGGGGTTGGCGAGAATTTAGGAATAAACGTGAAATGGGTTGGAATCTGGGTTTCCGAAAGGTGAATGGAACCTGATTATTTTTTCCTGAAGTCTAGGTGTTTAATTGTAAATTGTTAATTTATTAATAATCACTACATGAGGTATGCAAGACCTGCGTGTGGGGAGAAACAAACTTAAAGAGGACAAAAGGCAGTGAGTGGGGTTTTTAATTTTGTTTCAATTTTAATTTTTCTTTTTTTTTTTTTTTTTGTTTTTTTGTTTTCGTTTCCTCCAAAAAACAAAAAAGGAAAACAAACTCTGGGACTTCTCCCATTTTATTTTATTGTTTATTTTCTATGTTTTAAAAGTTCTTGCTACACACTGGCTTACATGTAAAGGACGGAGGAATCTGCCACCATGAACCGTGTCAAAGGAAAACAAAAAAGAAACATTTCTCAAGAAAGACACCCAAATGCTTCCGGTTTATATTCTGTCTGTCCATCGTTCTTCTTCTTCTTCCTCTTCCTCTTCCTCTTCTTCTTCTTCTTCTCTCACTGTCGTTCTGTCTTCTCTCGCTGCTGTCTGTTGCAGTCTTGCCCTGACTCTGACTCTGGAAGGTTCAAGTCTGGTTTGTAGCTGCAGGCCAAATTCTGCTCGCTTGTCTCCCTTGTCATTTGAGAGGAGGAGGAGGAGGAGGCACGACGTAGTGATTTTAATGATGTTGGGCCCGCTGTCTTCTCACTGCAATGTTCACAGATGCCCTCCTGTGTTCTTTCTCGTTTTCTGGCCCCCAATCCACGTCAGCACTCTGTGAGTGTTGATTCCTGTTTCAGCATTCTCTGCCTCTCTTATCTCTTTTTCTAGGCTGCTAAATCCACTCAAAAATGTCAGGATTGCTGCTAAACAAACATACAAAAGAAACTTTTTAACCCTCCTGCTTAAAAATATAAAAAACCACTGCATCTCATGTATTTATTACTATTTAACAAAAAAGAAAAAAAAAAGCTGCCTGTGTTTGCTGTTTTTCTTGTGCCCTTTAATGCTCGTCTGTGGCTCGGGTCCGCGCTCAGAGCCCCCCGCTCATTCAGATGGTTCTGTTTGTCTGCCGACGTTTTTCAGGTGAAGACGTCCGGATCTTCCAGGTAAGGATCTTGCAGTCGGTGGCGGCGCCGCCGTGTTCACGTTGACGAGGACGGCGCCAGGCTTTGGTGACCTCGCCCTCCACAATTCGGGCTCCGTGTGCTCGAGCGTCTTTACAACAGAAGAGCAGCCCAGACTGACGTACCCCACCGCCCAGTCACTTATTCCAAATGGCTGTGGTCCTCTTCCCTTGACGTGTCCCCGAGTTCTTAAAGTCACCGTCTCGATCCGCTGAATTCGTTTTGTGGGCCGAGTCTCTGGACTTTCCGTAGCCTGGAAACTAAAACTGCACCCAGGACCTCAGCTGTGACTGGCACTGCACACATCAAGGTGCCATATATAGCCTGGCATTCTGGGCGCCTTCTTAATGGCTTCTGTCTGACAGTGGATGGCGTCGAGTCCACCGCGACGACTAAATCTTCTCATGAGGTGGTCCCTCAATTTTCTGATCTGCCGTTGTGTATTCAACCCTCGTGTAATTCTTTACTTCATCGTCCACAAATCTGCCCAAGCCAGTCTGCTGTGCCAGTCCCTCTGTGATGATTCAAGGAATTCTTGATTATCTGCCAATCCACATATCTTGGTATCCTCTGCAGACTTCGCCCGCTTCTTTATAGTTATTAAAAATAGCAGCGGCTCCCTGCTGGTCGCCACTCGAGGAGGTTCCTCGCACCATCAGCCTCTGCTTCCTGGTCTGCGCCAATTCTGCCCCCATCTGTACGCCACGCCGAGACCTGCCACTTCTTAGTCTGGTGCCCAGCCTGTTGTGTGGCACCTCATCGGGTCCTGTTTGAACGTGCAGATGGCTCCTTTCCCTTTTTTCCGTCTCTTGTCTTTACCTGTCATGTCTGTCGTTAGTCGTGACATTGTGTTTCATGTTGATTGGCACACGCTAGTAAGAACTGGAGTGTGTGGTGGCAGGCAGGGCACAGTAAAGTAAGTGTGAGTGGCTGTGCGTTGTGATTGTCGGATGAGTCGACTCAGTCTGCACTCTTTGACCTCAAGACTGCCAGCTGTTGGCATGCTGCTGTGGTATACGATGTGAAATGCACAGGACTTGTGTTGCCTAGTAAATGTGCATCGAGCTCAAGACGTGGCACGTGTGCCCAGCGCTGCGTTTATGACGAGACGTCTTGAATGTTTGCTCCCCACGATGAAGCCACAGAGGACAGAAGCACGTAGATGGCAGGAGGACGCCTTGTGGATTCAGTTTGTTTGGCGCGGTGGTTCAGGTCTGTCGATGCTCGGCATGTGTGATGATGATGATGATGGAGTGGGCCACAAAGATGACGTTCACCTGCAGCTTGCCAATGGTCTGAAGCAGATGGGCGTGGGTACCACTGGATGTGACCAAAGGGGGCACAATGAGGACTGCTGTGCTGTTTCATGTCGTTTGTGGAAGTCGGTCAATGCCATTTTGAGCAGGAGCACCACTGCCACACGCGAGAGGACGGGCGAGAACTAGAAGTGGAGGAGCATCAGTTTACCATTTCAAAGGGGTGTCTGATTTCTTTTGGCGATGCCCGTCTGCCAGACTGTCTCAGGCGTGCCAGTGGTACCTGGGTTGGTGACTTAGTCCACCATTTTACTCTCGCCATTGGAGTCTGTGGCATCGCCCACCTTGATTATCAAGGCAAAGGTGTGAAGAGGGTGACAGAAGCATTGATGGAAAGTTAGTGGGCAGAAGCTCCCAGAGCGTTGTAGTTGAAGCACTGAAGTGCCAGTCCCGTGTATGTGTTGGGTTTAGTGGCACATGTGATCACCACGTGCAAGGCAGAGCTCAACGGGACCCGAGACGCCAGCTGGCATTTTAGCGGCTCGCACTTCTCAGGGTGGCAAATGACTGAAATAAATTAAAATTGAGTTTCATTCAGGGCACAAGGCAGAAAGCGCTGTGCCAGCTTACCATGGCCAGGTAACCAGGATGATGGGAGCAGCCTGACAAAAAGCCAGGACAAGGTGGGCGGAGGGGCTGAGAGTTCGTTCACCTTGGCATTTGGACTCCCCGCCTGTGTTGATACCTGAACTGCTGGAAACTGGTGGGCTTGCGGGTGTCACGAGGGTCGTGTGTCTCGTCACCCCAGCAGTCCAGAGGCGTTCGCGGGTCCTTTCCTGTGCTCCGTCCGGTGTTTCTGCAGTGTTGGGAGTCTGAAGTGCCACCTTTTGATGTCCTGTGTGTCACTTGGCGAGCCGCAAAGCTGCTTTCCATTTAAACTGTTCTATGCGTGGCAGACGGACCACCGTCATGTGTGTCTTGGTATACGAAGCGTCCCTCAGTTCAAAGGCACGCGTTTGGGGTCCGGTTTGGCCCTGCATCTCCTGTGCCTTTGTGGCTCTGGGTGGGCAGATGGTCGTGGTGGTCACTGCTCACCATAATAAACCTCTGCTGTGGTCTTTGGAGACGCCTTCTGGTGGTCTCCACACGTTTTAATTTCATTAACAGCTGAGGCCGGGAACAGGAATTTCAAATTCATAGCCGAGGACTTGGAGAAGCGGAGTGAAGTGAAGTGAAGCGAGGTGAGGGTGTCCACCACTTGAGACATCCCGGCCTTTGGTCTGAGGGTCCGCTGCTGTCGTCTTGGCCTCTTGCAGAGCCTTTCTGTCAAGCTGGTGGCCTTTTATCCTACGGTGACATTGACGCGAGTTGCTTGAGGTCCTCGACTTCCACCCTAAGGGAGGCCTGAGGTGACGATGCTCAACTTTGATGTCAATTTTTTGATTTCTTCTCCTTTTACTTCCGTGAAGGGATGAAGAGGCGCGTGTGACATCGGGGAGGCCTGACGTCACACAAAGCTGGACACGTCATCGTTGGGTCAAAGAGGACAGCTCAGTGGATCGCCTTGGTCTCGAGTGCTCAGTTCTTATATAGTGCCTTTCATGGTCCAGCTCTGATAGGGTGGCTAAGCTCGTGTAGGACGAGTAGTAAAGCTCTGCCCACTTGGACTTGTGCCACCTAACAGCAGACGCCAAGCCGGTGGTTTTCTTCAGTCGTCGTCCTTGGTCATCTTGTTGGGCACCTCAGTGGTGTCCACCTTTTCATGAATGTTGACCAAGTCAAGAGCCAAGCAGGACGGGTCACCAGTCCAGCATAGAGCACAAGTGGGCACACGCAGACCCCCCCATGGACGGCCCCCATAGCCCACCTGAGAGTCAGAAAACCAAAGTGGCTGATGGGTGGAGTTCGATTACTGAGTGGCAGCAGGGTGGGCGGGGCTTGGAGGAGTTGAGACGCCAGATGGATTGGGACTTTCATAGGAAACCGCAGCCCACCTGAATGGGGTGTGTGGGGGGGGGGAGTGAGATGGCGATTGCCAAACCCGTTGGCACTCCTGAGGGTCAGCATACGGTCAGAGTGGAGCTTTAGTGGTCCGTCACTCTTGGGCCTCTCAAGTGTCCCTAGAAGTGGCCATACTGTGTTGGTGGCGTCTCGATGGGTTTGCCAAGCCTGCCCATATGTGATGTCCTCACTGTTGGCACACTTCATAGCTAATGCATTGTCAGATCAAGGGCAGTAGAGGAAGACCTCATGGCTGGACCCCGATGACACGAGGGTACCGGACCCTGGTGCTCATGACTTCTGATGCAGACTTGGTGCTTTGTGTTTTAACAGATGATGTCCGGTTAGTGTGAAGCCGTATGGCTGGCAGGTGAAGTGGCTTTGGGGTCTTCCCATCGTATTACTTGGCATGACTGAGTCACCCTGGCCAGGCTTCTGTCAAACTAGCAGAATAAAGTGGCACAGTTGATGCCATGGCTGGGCTCAGCTCAGTGTATTTAGTCCGAACAACACCACCATTTCAAACCTGTTGATGGGGACCCAGTGCCAGGCTGCCAATGGCTTAGACATGGTGCCAGTCTGTCCATGGTCAGATGGGAGTGCCAGCATTGTGCCACCCAACTGAGAACTGAAGGTTTTGTGGGGAACCGGGGTACCATTAGAGCAGCGCTGGGCACAAGGCAGGAGCCCGGCCTGGACTGGATGCCAAATCACCACAGGGCGTGTATTGAGAAGGGATTTGAACCCGGGGCCATGGAGCTCTGAGACCCGAGTCACAGATGGCAGCTGCCCCTCATTCTGTTTTTTCACCCTCTGTAACTAAAAGTAATGAAGCCTAAACTCGAGCCCACCAATGTGAGGGGGTCTCTGCTGCACGAGTTCGGGTTCAAGTTGAATCTGTTTGATGTCCCTGTGCCCGCTGGGCCAACTGACAGCTCCAAAGTGGTCTGACATGAATCAGCTTGAGGGTCTCCTGGGATGAGCGTAGTGTGTTTGACTAGAAGGGCTGACCATTCGTTTGTGCCAGTTTAGTGGTCATGACCAACCACCGGTGCCCACTGGGTGCCATCCACTGCTGTGAATTCACGATGGGACACTTGCCCTCCATTTTGGATCAGATCTTTGACTTGAGACGTGCCTGCTGCTCTCACTCAGTGGTCACACCAACAGAAGGACCCCAAACTGACATGGCGGTGCTCATCGGTCCCCAGTGACACACCAGGAGTGACAATGCCAATGTTTAACACGCGGCGCGCGCTGCCCTCGGCATTCTGCGTTGGACTCCATTTTAGAAAAAACTCCTGAATACGATAAATTAGGGTCACGTCTGCCCTTTGATGAAGACCACCCCAGCGTCCTAACGTGCGACTTGGCGGGATGTGGGAGTTCGGCTGCTGGTGGGCCGTGCTGGGCCCTTACCAGGCTGCCTGGCACCCCCGTCGCTTGACAAATGGTGACAAAGTGTAGTAGGCAGGACACGAGCGAGCCAGCACTGTGCCTGGGGTGTGTGGGGGTCTTTCTAAAACCGGGGGGCTGTTCCATGCATACTTACTTATGGCGCCTTCTACCAAAATCTCAAGGCACTTTCTGGAGCTATCATGTGGACTCCTCCCGTGTGGGTGGCACGGCTCCGATGAAGCCCCTTGGCACCGTGTGTTTTATTCAAAGTCCCGAGTGTTTTTATAAAATGGGGAGTTCCTGGAGGTCTCCTCGTGTTTTTCTGTGAAGCCACATTGGGTGGCACTGCCACCTGCCACCTGCTCACTGCTCTGAGAGGCCTTCATTGGGCCCTTTGCCTGTCTGCGCACTGTGAACGTCCCGTCCAGGCCTGATGTTTGTCTGTCACCCTGATCAGTGACAATGACAATGGAGTTTCCATCCCCTTTGCCCAACTTGTCGGCCTGGCCCTGTGCAGGATGCCATATCCAGATGCCCCGCCAGCCTCGCTCTCTGTTTTGGTTGATTGATTGATTGATTGGCAGCATTTTTCCAAAGAGTTTATTTTATGGTTGTTTTCAAGTCAGTGATTCTTAAAAAGACTTCTTTTAAAATAGGAGTTCATCTTTCCTAAATATATATATACAGGTATGTATGTGTGTATTATGTACAGTATATAGTGCCTTTCACCCCCACCATCATCTAAAGTCAATTCCCATTACAATAACCAATGCTTGTTGGAGTTTTTCCTTCATATAGCGCCTTTCCCGTACGTGTCGCCTGGCGGGTCTCCTCCGGGGTGTCCATGGCGCTCGCTCGATCCCCCCCACTTCCAGTCCCCAAGTGTGGCCCTAACGGAGCTCAGATCCTTGTCGTACTTCCATCTCTGGCCCGGCTGTCCCCGTTGCGGTCACTCGGCGTCTCCCCGGCTCAGGTCCCCGTTGCTGATGGTCTGCTCCTCCAGGGCTCGTTCGTCGGCTCCCCGGGCCTGCTGATGCTCGCTCTCCGTGCCCGGCGTCAGCCTCTGCGGGTGGCCGGCAGGGGGCGCCAGTGGGATGGCCTCTCCCTTCTTGGCCAGTTCGGCGAGCTCCTTGGCCGAGCAGGTGGGCGTCGGCGTCTCGTACGTGTTGTGGAAGGTGTCGTAGTCCACCTCGTAGAAGCCCTCCTCGAGCGTCAGCACCGGCATGAAGCGCTGGCCCCACATCACCTCCGAGTCCAGGTACGAGCTGCGGGCCTGGCACGTCATCCCTGTCGGGGGAAACAAGAAGGAGAAGAAGAACAAAACGTGAGCCAGCGAGGGGACCCCTGGGCCAAGCCCGAGTCGCCGCCATCGCCGCCGTTCAAGTCTTCGGGCTTTCCCGGAATTCCCCGCTGCCGTTTCAGTGATTTGTGCAAATGGGCCGATGTCGCCACCTTGTGGCCATTTTCGTGCGCACAGCCGAGTCGTTCGGTTTGCGGACGCCTGAAGAGGACACGGTGGCCGCTGACGTCACCACGGAGCGAGTGCGTTTGAACCCGTGTCTGCGCTTTGCTCAGTCCGTAAACGAGAGGGACTCGACCGCTCGCGGGCAGGGCAGGGCCGGGCCGGGTGGTCGAGTGACTTACCAAGTACGATTCGTTATTGGACACGTGGGTGATTATATAGCGCCTTTGAGTCATATAACGGACCATCCCCGGACGGGACGTCGTGCTGTCACAGCACCCAAAGTCCCGGGCCCGGCCGTCACTAATTCATCACTTTGCCCACCTCACTTCTCGCCCCATCCAATTGACGTTGTCTTGTCTTGTTTGTGTTTTCATTTTAAATTTGAATTTTTCATTTATTATTTGCACGTCATGTTGTTACTCTGTGGACCCTGAGCTTCGTCTGTCTGTATATGGTTGAGATGACAGTAACGTTCGCTTTGACCACGGGTTCAACCAAAAACAGCTAATGAGCCCACCTCGAGATCCTGTCCAGGTGAGACCCCCGAAGCCTTCGAGTCCTGAACATGTCACGGGGGCATCACCTGCTCTGGGCCCTCGTCCTGCACGCGGGGCCTCAGAAGATTATTTATATAGCGCCTTTCCCACGCTCAAGGCACCAGGGACGTACACTGGGGGGCCCTCCGAGGGGCTCGTGTTTCGGATTCGTAAAGGGGTGTAGAGCCCCGAGGGTCCCGTCCGGCCCGGCACGCGTCCTGTGAACCCATCGAGCTAAAGGGGGCTCCAGGCAGGCATCTCACTTGTAAATGACACCTGTGATGGCGTCGTCTCACACAGGCGGGCACTGCCCGAGTCCCGGAGCGAGTGCAGACGAGGCTGACGCCGCTCTGGGGGTCTGCACCACACCTTGGCGCGTAAATGAGGTAAGCTAAGCGGTGCTCACCTGTGGCTTCCACCATCCCCTCCAGGATGACCACAATCTCAAACTCCTCCTTCTCCAGCTGGGCCCTGGAGATCTCCCAGAAGGGGCTGTGCTCATTGACCTCATGGGAGATGATGAGGGGCGAGACGAGGAAGAGGCGGTCGTCGCCCGTGTCGAAGCCCACGTTGATGTCCGTCTGGTTGAGGGGGATGAACTCGCCTTCCTTGGTCTGCTTGGACTTGATCAGCTTGGCGCGGATGGACGCCTCCACGATGTGGGAGTTGCGGAGGTCGCCCACCCGGAACATCAGGCACAGCTTGCCGTCCCTCAGGGAGATGACAGCCTTGTTGGAGAACATGAGGGTCTCGGCCCTCTTCTTTGGCTGGGAGATCTTGACGAACATGCAGCCCACCATAAAGGCGTTGACGATGGAGCCCAGGATGGCCTGCACCAGCAGCAGGATGATGCCCTCGGGGCACTTGTCTGTGATGACCCGGTAGCCATAGCCTATGGTGGTCTCCGTCTCGATGGAGAAGAGGAAGGCCGACACAAAGCCGTTGAGGTTGTTGACGCAGGGGGTCCAGCTGCGGTCCTCGGCGTGCTCCAAGTCCCCCCGGATGTAGGCGATGAGCCACCAGATGAAGCCGAAGAAGATCCAGGTGGTGGTGTAGACCATGGTGAAGACCAGCAGGTTGAAGCGCCACTTGAGGTCCACCAGCGTGGTGAAGATGTCGCTCAGGTAGCGGTAGGTCTCGCGCACGTTGCCGTGGTGAACGTTGCACTTGCCGTCCTTCTCCACATAGCGTTGGCGCCTCTTCTTGCTGAGCTCGCTGGCGACCACCAGAGTGCGGTCAGTGGGCACCTTGAGAAGAGCAAGAGACAAATGTGACAGAAATGTGACATTTTTGGGCCATTGACTCCACCCCCCCCTTCCCCAATTTGTAGAGCTCGCCACTCTGTTTGCCACTCCAGACCACCGTGTGACCCCCTTGTGTCGATGTCCATGGCCACCAGCCTTCACAGATGAAGCACGCCTGTGCTGAGAGCTGCCATCCAGCCGCATGCCCACTCCGGTCATTGGCCATTTAAAGATGCCAGTCTGGTGATCGATGGCCACTGCAGGGGCGACCTGGGGTCTTGTTGTCTAGAAACACTTTGACGCTCAAACCTCGCCATGCTGGCACCTACATGGGGTTGGGATGACGGGGTCTCATCCTGAAGTACGCGGTGACCTCAGGGATGCCAGAGTGTCTCCCACCAGGCTGTCTCACGTGGGCTCATGGGGCAGTAACTTGGGGCATGGTGGGCCACAGTACCATGCCACAGTAGTTGGGGATCTTGTGTGGCATAACTTTCACTTATATAGCGCCTTTGTGTAGTGGTCACCTCCAGGGGCTTTGATAGGTCAGGTGGCGCACTCGGGGGCATGCACTGGACATCAAAGCAGCCATCCTGTGGGTTACAAGGGGGCGGGCACCAAGGTGGCACAGCATGCCGTGATGATTACTTTGAGGGTGCAGCCCACCTGCCTCGCTGCCCTGTGACCCCAGTGTCACTCGCCTGCCCAGTCTGCCCAGTTCACATGAGATAATCACAGGGGGGGGGTGGTGTGGGGGCTGCAGCTTCAAATCCCATCCTTGTCAGGATGTTGGTGCCTCCTGTCTGTACTGGTCATCTGTGTGGCTCTGGGTTGGGCACATTTGGGCCCTCAATGCATGTAATCACTCATAGTGACCCTCCGCAGTGGCCATTGTCACCTCACTGAGGGATGAGCCCATGTGGCATGTCTCACTGGGCCTAATGGCACCACATGTCCTGGGGGCACTGGTGGGGCACACACCCTATTCTGTAATTGACCCACTGGATTCTTGGGGGTCCCAAATGACCCCGACTGACCTTCTGTTTGGGGGCATCCCAGCGTTGTTTTGGCAACTTGCTGTCCCGGTTTTCCACGTCTTGTCCCATGGAGTGGCCTCTGTAATCGTTCATCTCCTGCAAAATACAAACCAGGAAGAGGTCAACGGGTGGTCCCCGTGTCACTCGTGCCCTCAACAGCGCCATGCAGCTGGGCCAAGAGTTCAAGAGCGGAGCTGATCAGTGGTGCCCGGGGTCAGGCATGTGGACTACAAGAGGGGCCCGGGTGGGGGGTCTTACCATTGTCATCACTGCGGTGGCTGAGAGTTCAAAGGCGCTGGTTAGTGGTTAGTTTCTGTCCCCCCTGGCCATTGGACCACCTTACTCTTATTCGATGTTAATTCATGTTGACTTATTTTATTCTCTTACTGTGTCTTTTATTTTTCTATTCTTCATTATGTAAAGCACTTTGAGCTACTGTGTGTATGAAAATGTGCGACAGAAATAAATGGTGTTGTTGTTGTTGACAGTCCAGCTGCGGTCTACACTGGACAGAGAGCACATGCCACGTGGGCACAGAGGCAGAGGGTGACACCCAGAAGAGAAACGAGATGGCCCCACAAGTACAACTGCAAGCAAAGAGTTAACAGGACAACTGGCCTCCGTGTCCAGCAGGGGGCAGGACTGCAGTCTTCATCACGTCACACTCACGCCAGCTTCATGTCAGCGTCTGGGTGGCAGGTGGCACAGTGCTGGCACAGTCAGGAGGTCGGAGTTCGAGTTTGTGTCCCAAGTCCTCCCTAGGTGGAGCTGGCTTGGTCTCCCCCGTGTCTGTGGGGGTCCCGCCATCCAGAGACATGCAAGTCTGATGAGTCAGTGACATTGACTTGGCCTTTGTGTGTGAGTGAGTGTGAGTGTGTGTGTCTGTGTGTCCACGTGAGTGTGAGTGTGAGAGTCAGTGTGAGTGTGTGTGTGTGTGAGTGTACGAGTGTATGTGTCTATGTGGTGAGTGTGAGTGTAAGTGTGTGTGTGTGTCTGTGTGTGTGTGAGTATATGTGTGTGTGAGTGTGTCTGTGTGTGTGTGAGTGTGTCTGTGTGAGTGTGTGCGTGAGTGAGTGTGTGTGAGTGTGAGTGTGAGCGCGTATGAGAACATGAGGGCAACCATTAAGAAGGATATCAGAGAGGCTAAAAGACAGTTGGAGAGGAATATAGCAGATAAGGCGAAAGAAGACCCCAAGAGATTCTTTCAGTATTTTAGTAGTAAAAGAACAGTTAAGGAGGAGGTCAAGTTCATCAGGAATAGTAAAGGGAATTAAAAGATACAGACAATGAAATAGCAGATGCCCTAAACTTACATTTTTCTGAGGTGTTTACAAGTGAGCTAGTGGATAACCTCAGAGGTAAACAACTACTAAGGAGGTACTGAGGGATTTGGAAATTGTAGAGGGAGAAGTGCTGCTCAGATTAAATAAGATGAAATCAAACAAATCATCAGGCCCAGATAATATTTATCCTCGTGTTCTTAAGGAGGCTAGTGAGTACATATATAAACCCTTGACACATATTTTTAGGAAGTCACTGTGCACTGGAGAGATTCCAAAGGACTGGAAAATGGCAAATATCATCCCATTATATAAAAAGGGTGACAGGGCAGATCCAAGCAACTATAGGCCAGTAAGCTTAACAAGCATCACAGGAAAATTAATGGAAGGAATTATTAAGGATAAGATTGAGCAACACATGGCAAGGACAGGAGTTATTCTGAACAGTCAGCATGGGTTCAGAAGGGGAGGTCGTGTTTTACTAACATGTTGGAATTCTATGAGGAGGCAACAAAAGGATACGATCAAAGTGGAGCTTATGATATTATTTATCTGGACTTTCAGAAAGCATTTGATAAGGTGCCACATGAGAGGTTGGGCATCAAGTTAAAAGAAGTGGGAGTTCAGGGTGATGTTTTTAGATGGGTGCAGAATTGGCTCAGACACAGGAAGCAGAGGGTGATGGTGCGAGGAACCTCATCAGAACTGGCCGATGTTAAGAGTGGTGTTCCACAGGGGTCAGTGCTAGGGCCGCTGCTATTTTTAATATATATAAATGATTTAGATAGGAATATAAGTAACAAGCTGGTTAAGTTTGCAGATGATACCAAGATAGGTGGATTAGCAGATAATTTGGAATCCGTTATATCATTACAGAAGGACTTGGATAGCATACAGGCTTGGGCAGATTTGTGGCAGATGAAATTTAATGTCAGTAAATGTAAAGTATTACACATAGGAAGTAAAAATATTAGGTTTGAATACACAATGGGTGGTTGGAAAATCGAGAGTACACCTTATGAGAAGGATTTAGGAGTCATAGTGGACTCCAAGCTATCAACTTCCAAACAGTGTTCAGAAGCCATTAAGAAGGCTAACAGAATGTTAGGTTATATAGCACGATCTGTGGAGTACAAGTCCAAGGAGGTTATGCTCAACCTTTATAATGCACTGGTGAGGCCTCATCTTGAGTACTGTGTGCAGTTTTGGTCTCCAGGCTACAAAAGGACATAGCAGCACTAGAAAAGGTCCAGAGAAGAGCGACGAGGCTGATTACAGGTCTACAGGGGTTGAATTATGAGGAAAGATTAAAAGAGCTGAGCCTTTACAGTTTAAGCAAAAGAAGATTAAGAGGTGACATGATTGAAGTGTTTAAAATTATGAAGGGAATTAGTACAGTGGATCGAGACTTGTATTTTAAAATGAGCTCATCAAGAACACGGGACACAGTTGGAAACTTGTTAAGGGTAAATTTCGCACAAACATTAGGAAGTTTTTCTTTACACAAAGAACGATAGACACTTGGAATAAGCTACCAAGTAGTGTGGTAGACAGTAAGACGTTAGGGACTTTCAAAACTCGACTTGATGTTTTCTTGGAGGAAACAAGTGGATAGGACTGGCGAGCTTTGTTGGGCTGAATGGCCTGTTCTCGTCTAGATTGTTCTAATGTTCTAATGTTCTAAAGTGTGTGTATGTGTGTATGTGAGTATATGAGTGTGTGTGTGTGTGTGTGAGTGTAAGTGTGTGTGTGTGTCTGTGTGTGTGTGAGTGTGGTGTGTGTGTCTGTGTGTGTGTGAGTATATGTGTGTGTGTGTGTGTGAGTGTGAGTGTAAGTGTCTGTGTGTGTGTGAGTGTGTGTGTGTGTCTGTGTGTGTGTGAGTGTGAGTGTGTGTGTGTGAGTGTGTGTGAGTGTGAGTGAGTGTGTGTGAGTGTGTCTGTGTGTGTGTGAGTGTGTGTGTGAGTGTGTGTGTGTGGTATATGTGTGTGTGAGTGTGTCTGTGTGTGTGTGTGTGTGTGTGAGTGTGTGTGAGTGTGTGTGTATGCGTGCATTCACCCTGGTGCCCTGGGCTGGCCGGGGTGGGCTCTGGACTAAGCAGCTTAGAAAAGGAAAGAAAGAAATGCAGAAAGGAGGCAGTGGGCATTAATGGTCAAACTGGAAGTGCCCTGGTCACTCAAAGACACTGGGCACTGACTCTGGGGGTGTCTGCTGGCGGACGGGACACGGCAGATCATCAAGCAGAGAGATGGGCAAGGCTGCCACAGCTAAGTGCAGGCAGGTAGTGTAGAAGTGAAAGGCGCTACATGACCGACGCTGGCCGGGAGTCCAGTGCGCTCTCCGCTGTGCCACCAGGCCGCCTGCAGCTTTATTCTGCTAATGGTGAAGAATGGCGTTACGCGGGGCTGCAGACGAATGGCTGTTCACTTTTTAATTTTAATTCCTGGCTTGCGTAACACGTTTCATTCAGGTGTGACCACCAAATGTGCCCCCAAATGCCAACTTTCACTGGTCCACGGCTGCCAGAGGATGTTGGCTGCCCACCATCGTTGAGCGTCTCCCCCTTGTCAAGATCACAATGGCAGCTCCCTTCAATTCTCCTTTAAGATTCAAATGGCCTCAACTTGAGACTCCGTGACGGGCTCCGTTACCAGCCTGGGCATTTGTGCCGCACCACTATGGGCAGAGGCATCTGCTGCCCACTCCCTGCCACCCGATATGTAGCTGTGAAAGGTGCCATATAATAAATAGAGTGATGATGATTGGTGCAGTAGAATGAAGAGTAGGCCAGTTTGAAAGGTGCTATATAACTGGTGCCTTAGGTCCGTACTTGCGGATCGACATGAGACTTGGCCACACAATGGAGAGCTGTGAAAGGCGCTATATAACAGGCTGGTACAGTCCTCATCGCACTGGGTCCAGTGGAGGCTCTCCAGTATTCTGCCCCCTAGCTGACCGCAGCCCTGGCCGTCCCTCTCAGGCCTTCATGTGCCCCTTAATGCTGCCATCCCATAATGTCAGGGCCGTGGTCCTCTGGCCGTGTGCGGCTTCAACAACAACACCATTTATTTCTGTCGCACATTTTCATACAAACAGTAACCCAAAGTGCTTTACATATTGAAGAATATAAAAATAAAAGACACAGTATTAAAATAAAATAAGTCAACATGAATTAACATCGAATAAGAGTAAGGTGGTCCGATGGCCAGGGGGGACAGAAAAAAAACTCCAGAGGCTGGAGAAAAAAATAAAATCCAGACCAAGAGACCACCCAGTCCCCTCTAGAACCCCTAGGGTTCATCGCTGCTCTTGGTTGCCGTTGCCTCGTTTTGGACCCCCAGAGGGCGGAGTGGGCAGCTCCCCGGGGTGCCAAGGCCTGCCTTTCCCTTCGGTTTCCTCATTCTTACTTTCGGCTTTTCTCTTTACGATTCATCCATCCAACCCACTGTATCCTAACGCAGGGTCCCGGGGGTCTGCTGGAGCCGATCCCAGCCAACACGGGGCACAAGGCAGCAAACAAACCCCCCTTTAGGATTCTTTTAATGTCATTTGCACTTTTTTGTAATATTTTTACATTTACTTTTATTAACTCTTTTCAAGGCTGGCATCGACATCAGCGGGTAGAAGGTGTTACTTAGTTTGCCCACTAGATGGCAGTGAGGACAGCTCGGTGACAATTCCTGGCTGGCACTTGTGACTTCTTTCGTGGTCAGCAACTCAGATTGTGCCTTTCAGACCAAAAGACAACGAGAGTGGCGCTAAAAATGGTGCCAGCATTGCGTGCCACTGGACGCCTCACACAGGACCCTCATTAGAGCAAAAAGGAAAACAGAAGGCTGAAGGTAAAGAAGGAAACAGTCAGAAAAAGTTCAATGAACGTCCCAACGGCGCCAGGCGGCCAGCAGGTCCTTTCAGGTTTGGCAGGAGCTTTGAACCTTCAATGGAATTCAAAGTAAATCACCACAGCTGCCTGTGCACTGCACCTTCACGGTTGGCACCAGCGAGTCACAAAATGGCAGTGAGAGCAGGTACACATCAAGACGACGGGTCAGATGGCCAAGAGAGAGAGGTTAGGAACGGGCACTGATGCCCACCACACGACAAACCAAGTCAGGATCCAGATTAGGACCCGAGTGCAGCCACACAACGGGTGACAGACACCTCAGCACCACAAAGCCAAGCTGCCAGTCAGACAGCAGATGGCGCCAGCACATCACAGAAGTGACATCCGTGCGCCCATTGAAGGCCACCTTCCACGTCACCAGGCTGCTCTCTTGTTTCTGTGCCTCTGTCAGCGGTGAATGAGCGTTGGCGTCATCTGAGTGGGAGCCAAGGTCGCCCGCCCGGCCTCGTTTTGTTTTTTCTCTTCGGCAGGCAGGCAGCATTTCTAAGAGTGACGCCACACTTGACGGTGGCCTTGAACGTAACGCAGCTTTTAGAAGGCCGGCGTGGACAATTAGTTAAACGAAAAGCTTTTGATGCCCGCGTATGAGGAGCAGCACTGAAGTGGCACAAAGACGCTCAACCGCCTGTGTGGCCCCCCAGACCCCCATCTCCCCGTCTCCTCTTCAGTTTCCATTTAGCTTTCCAAGTGGTTACGGCAGCACCTGGCAGAAGGCGTGATGCACAAAGGGGCATTGAAACGGGGACTGGCAGGGGCGAGCTTTAAAATGGTACACTGGGGGACACAAGTAGTCTACGGTGGGCATTAGTGGCCCTCCTCTTAAATGGCCTCGTGATGGACTTGCTGCCAAAGACATGGACGACAAGAGAAGGTGAGCTTAGGGATGACAAACCAAATCAGATCATTGAATCAACGACACGAGATGAGGTGGACCCCAAAATGGAGGGCTGTTAAGGGCCTCATCAGCGGCCGTCCTGGGGCACAGAACCAGCGGGCCACGAAAATGGTATAAAAGGACACGCCCCCCCTAGCTCCACCCCTTCTGAACATGTGTCCTCAGGCAGGGACTGGGGGCCACCAATCCAGGTCACATCCTAAAGAAGGCGTGGCCTATAATGACAAGTTGGAAAAAAAAGGAGAGGAAAAACCAACAAAGCCCTGGCCAAAAAAAAAAAAAAAATGGAGCAATAAAACCCAAGGAGGCAACGACACAGAAAGTCCCCTCAGCAGCAGCATTAGGGGGTCAAGCCCACCACATTAAAAAGGCGAAGGTGACAACAGCACTGGCCACAGGGGACAAACCTTCAGCTAACGGCCACCTCCATGCACGCCCCGCAAGAACCTTGTGACACTCGCCCCCTGGCCACATGCCACCCACACACTGGCCTGGCCAGATGTGACCTTCCATCAGAAGTTAAATCACCCAAACCTCCCAAATGGTGGCTTCATCAGGACATCCAACCGCTGGCATCCACATCACCTCAGAATCCAACCATCGTCCCAACTGGCTTACCCAGGGTGCGGCCCACCCCAGAATTCAGTCATTGGGTGTAAGGCAGGGACAACACCCTGAGAGGGCGCCAGTGTGTCACACACACACACACACACTGGCATAGGGAGAACCTCAGCACTCCGAGCTTCAGCCCTGGCAGCAATGCTACCTCTGTGCCCCCTTGCCACCCCACAACAGAATGCCAGTTTTTAAATGAAACTGCCCAGCCCACGTCATTCACAAGATGATGCTCAAGCTGGACAGTTGGCACAGCTGGCGTATCGGAGTGATCAGGCGCCTGCTGTGCCCCTCTCCTGTGTCGTTTATTCTCATTTCCTACTAAAGTTGAACAAAAGGGACAGCAGCCTGCCTTTCAAAGCTGCCACCTGTCATAATACAAAAGGGCGTCACCACAGGTGAGACGGAAGCCCAAAGGCCACCAAAGAAGCACACAATGCAGCAGACAAAAGGTGGCGCGCTGCAGGGCATCACGGGCGTCACGCCATCCTGCACTTACGTTTGGCCCAAAGCGAGTGAACCTGACGTCTTTCAGAGAGGAGTGCCACACACGAGGGTGCCAGCTCGGTGGTCATTGTGACCAGGGTCTGAGGTGACCCGATACTGGGTGGAGCTTGGAGGCCATTGGTCAAACATCCTGAAATATTTGAAGAGGACGATTAAAACATGAAGAACAAAACAACAGCAAGCCACTAAAGTGACAAATAAACAAACCACAGAACCCAACGACGAATCAGAAAGGCAAGCGGACCCCCGAAACCTGAGCTGGAAAGGTGGGGAAAAACTGAAGGGGAGCGAAACTCAGTGCAGGTGAGGGCTGCCTGGCATGGCCTCGGCTGCTCGTCGCGTTAACGTGCTGTCCCTGCGCTTCCTGGGCTCTTATTGTTCTGTTTCCTTTGTCTTGCATCTCTTTGGTGACGACCAGCGGGTCATCTGAGTCGGAGTTGACGTTTATGGCATCTTGTTGGCAACAAAGGAGGGCAGTGCAGGTGGGTGTCCTTGAATGACTCCACCCTAAAACACGATATACAAACAAAGAAATGACAAAAGAAATACAGAAACAACAAAAGGAATACGAATGGCAAGAACTGACAGAAAGCAAACAGCAAAAGCAGCAAAAGCAGCAAATAGCAACGGACGCCTGCAGCCCCACCCACCTCAGGCCTGTCACTCAACATGTGCAGTGGGGCTCCGCCCACCAGAGGCCCTGACTAATCAGTGTGGGTTATGGGGCTCCGCCCACCAGAAGCCCCATCACTCATCATGCGTCACAGAGCTCCGCCCACCAGAAGCTCTGGCGTATGGTGAAGGTCACGGGGTCCCACCTTAATCATATTCCGAGTGGGGTCTTCATGAGACGTCACTCCGGATTGCAGCAATTGCAATAAACAAAATGGCAGCCAAAGTAACCCAAACCCTAAACCAGAAATGAATAAAGTTTATGTTAATGAGCTCAAGTTTGCCACTCAGAGGAGCTGAGTTTTCCCACTTCTGACACTCCTGCTGTGGCTCATCCAGCGCCTGGCATACCACCCTGGTGCTGAGGCCATGCCAGGTGGCACTCACCCTGGCATGCCTGAGCTGGGGCAAAGCAGCCCTGCCATGCACATTCCATTAGCCACTCATGCCGGAGGTGGGGTCCTCATCTTTACTTTCAATGATGCAATGGGACTCAAAGCACAAAGCGGTGATTTTGCAGAGAAAATCAGAATCTGCACCAAGAAGTGGACGGCCGAGGGCCGTGGATTTGATGAAATGTGAGAAACGAAGTCATTTGGCCGAAAGCTGAACCCGAGTGGAGAACATCAGACCAGCAGCGAGGACAAGCCATCGACGATAAGCGAGCGCCTCACGGACCCCCAGGGAGCAGGCGAAGCCCTCATCACCCTCACGTGTGCGACGCTCAGCCGGTGCGCCACAACTTCTGAGCGACGTCTCCGCTTCAGAGAACGACGAGGATGAAAACCCGACACGCACTTCAGAGACGTCTCCTCGGGTGACTTGAGTCGGCAGCATCAAAACCGGCGCCAGGTTTGTGACGGGGCCTTCATGTGCGCTTGAGTGGAGGAGCGGCGCTACCAGTCTCACATTTCAGAGTCTCATCTCGGCGCAGGTAGACATCAGTGAGGCTCGGCAGTCGGCGCTTGAATTCAGGAGAGCGGGCACACGTGAGCGCGCACGTGGGTTTAGCTGGCATCAGGAGCTGCTGCTGGCCCATCTGCTTCAGGATTCATTCAGACTCTGTTTTGAGGAGAGGGTGGCACGCGAGGTGTGAACCTGCCAGGTGCACATGGGTCACTACAAGACCACTGCGATGGCCTGATCCCACCCTGGGCTGCCTTACCCATCACGATGGGCTCCAGGGCTAAGTGGGCTCATTCGATAGACGGACGGACCATCACTTCTCTCACTCTGCCCCTGTGCTTGGTTGGTTAGTTTAGCCTTCGCTCCGTGCTGACCCTGCATTTCCCCCAAAAGGTCTGCCAGTGGGTTCTACCGGGCACACATCGTTATGCCCAGCCTTCACATTTGGGTATTGGGGTGCCACACAAGAGTCCCCTTAGACAATTCAGACCCAAGGGTCCTCATGGCCGTCACCTCACAGATCCTTTTGTTCTCACCGACCGGCCATTAAACAAAAGGTGCCAAGCCTCGCCAATGCTTTACTAATGACCTTCAGTTGGCGCGCGAGTTGAATTTTTATCAGCCATCATGAAAGTAAAATTAGAAGCTCAGCCTGCCGGACGTAATCCTCTGACCAAGTGGCCTTGTAATGGAGTCCGGCCCGTCTGTCAGACTCGCCATTAGCCGCTCGATCGCCGACCTCGCATTACGCAGGGGCGTGAAGCCCCCCCAGGTGCTCGGCTGAGTCAGCTGTAAGCCCCCCGACTTCCATCGCTTTGGAGGATTTAGCTGTCAAACGTCCATTGCAGAGCTCCCAGAAGGCCATCTGCATTGATCTTCACGGCTCCGCGTCGGCTCCGCGTTACAATTTAAAGACGATGGCCCAGTTGGCTTGCGATTTGAAATAAAATCCGTGGCTCCAGAGACCCCTCATGTCAGCCGGAGGGGGGGCAGCGTTCACAAGGCTGTTGAAATCCGACGAATCCATGAAGGAAAGATGAGGACTTCAGAAATCTCACTTGCTTACTGTGCATGTAATGGGGGACTTGTGCCCAGCGGAGTGACGCCAATTACAGCTCCTCCATCGTGGCACCAGCGGCTCCTGTCAGCGCCCATCCATTTCCTAAACTGGCTCATTACTTCCGTCTCATTTATGACGGGCTATTGCGATCTGTGACACAGTGCCTGTCATATTTGACCTAATTTATATAGCGCCGGGGCGGCACAGTTGGGCAGTGGGTAGCGCTGCTGCCTCTCAGTTAGGAGGCCCCGTGTCTGCGTGGGTTTCCTCCCACAGTCCAAAGACGTGCAGGTCAGGTGCATTGGTGACCCTAAATTGTCCCCAGTGTGTGCTTTGTGTGTGTGCCCTGTGGTGGGCTGGCGCCCTGCCCAGGGTTTGTTTCCTGCCTTGCACCCTGTGTTGGCTGGGATTGGCTCCAGAAGACCCCCGTGACCCTGTAGTTAGGATATAGCCGGTTGGGTAATGGATGGATGGATGGATATATAGCGCCTTTCCCATAGAGGTAAGAGTTTCTCCCTACTCTGTTGACAGCCACTACTACATCTCGAGGTCCCCAGACTCCCATCAGAAGCCCACCCCAGATGGGATGACCATCCACTGTCACACATGGCCAACTAGAAGCCCACCCTGGCCACACCCTAACCAGAGCCACTCCCACTAGTGAGGGTGCCCTGATTGTGGATTGGTCAGCCTAAAGCCCCACCTCCCATCAGGAACTGTGATTTGTCCTGCCAAAACCTGATGTGGTCTTCAACAGTCCAGACGGGGCCTTCAGGACTGTGGGGGTCTCTTGGTGATATAAAAGAGCGACAACTGGGGGTCCGTCGAGCCATGGGAGTTTGTTTCAAGTAAATTTCTAAGCTCATTCATTTCTTTTTCAAGCAAATTCACAAGAAGAAGTGCCTGCCTGTCATAGCAAAAAGAATAAGGAGCTCTCGGTGGGACACTTGTCCCCCAGGCCACACTTGACAAATCCACCTGGACAACGGGAGAACATGGAGTCTCCATAGCAACTGTGCCGAGCTGGACACCCAATGGGGGACTTGAAGTCTGACAATGGGGGGCTGGAGCTGGCAGTAAAGGGAAGGAGGAAGTCAATGGAAGAACCTCAGAGGGTCCCGAGACAAGTGGATCAGAAGTGGCGAGTGTGGAGGAGACCAGCAGACCATCAGACATGAAAAACCAAGATGACAAGCAGACGTCCACAAGCAGCCCACCACTGAGGCCTCAACACGTATGTTGGTCTTTCTGAGGTGGGCCTTGTCCGTGAAGCTCGTCTGCAGTCATGAAGGGGTCTTGGCAGCTGGCACCGTCTGTGTGAAACTTGCACGTTCGTCCCATGTTGGAAAAAATGTTCTTCTCACATCCCACAGAAGTGCCTGGAAGTTTGACTGAACATTCCAAACTGGCCCAGGCGGGCGTACCCTGCAATGCACCCTCTGGGGTGCCCTCAGGCTCTGCCCCCATAACCAGGAAATGGACAAAAAGGACATACATCAGGGTGACTGGGAACACAAAATCAGCCCACCATTGAAATAGTTTGGGTTTGATGGGTCTGTGCTTCACAATGCAAGTCCTCCTCGGCTCCTGCCTCACACTGGCCGCTGTCAGGATTGGCTTTGGCATCCTGCAATGGAGCGGGTGAGGCGGGCAGAGGGGTGATTGGCCAGAAGCATTTTAAAGAAGTAAAGACTGGGGGGCAAAGTCAGAGACTGAGGCGGGCATGGACGTATCACAGGTACGGGGGTCGAAACTGGAGTGGGGTGACAGTGGGGACGCTACGACAGAGTTCAGACACTAGAGGGCCTTGTAGTCAGGGACATGCCACTGCAGCACACTGTGTGTGACAATAAGCAGCTGTCTGCCACATCTGCCACTCGTCATGCCACTGGAGAGTAGCCATGTTAATTAGCACAAGCATGTCGGTGAACTTTGACTACGCACGGACCACTGATGACCCCAGAATGCGATCCGTCTTGACCTACTAATTGGATTTATCGATTTAGAGTTCAGGGGACTCGGGGAATGGCGGCTCAACTCAACCCTGAAGCCATTAGACAGACAATCACTCCTCACACAAACTGGATGGGGGTCCGGGGGGCTACAGTGCCAGCGCCTTGTCTAGTGCCCGCGTTCATCTGCTTCAGGCAGCCTGTTGTGTTAATAATTTGCATAACCTGACTCGGGACCTACGCTCAAGGAAGGGCGCTATAGACAAATAAAAACTCTTCAAGACGCTCATCCTTTCACAATGTGTCACCCTCCGCTTTTTGTCACCTTTATTTAAATATTGAAACACACCAAAGCACAGTCAAATAGGAAGAAAAAGTGTGACAAGCCCAATAAGAGGTTGTGAAGACCACCCATAAAACAAAGCAGCACAGGACCACCCGACAGGAGCCCCACAGTCAATGACCACTAAAGGCATCGGTGGGCTCACTTGGCCGTGCCAAGGTGTGAACAAAGCCTTACTAAGGTGGACTTTCCCTCCAATTGTCAGGTAACCCGGACCCCCGCTCTCCCCCGAGTTCTAGCAGATGACTTTGGATTCTTCCAGCTGGGCAGAACGTCTCCGTGCCAACCGCAGATCGCCACCGGACATCACAAGAAAGAAAGAAAGAAAGAAAGAAAGAAAGAAAAAGCCATCACGGCGACATCTCCGTCTCCGCCGGCGTCACATCCACCCCAACTGAAACCAGAAGGGGGCGCCCGTCTGCCGCTGGTCATCTGTCACTTCACAGACGCGCTGCAGGTGTGAACGCGACACGAGCTCTACGGTGAGGCGGCGACAAGGGGCTCAGAGTTGAAAAGGTGCGGAAAAAATGAAAATGTCTGAGAAAGAAAGCGACAGGAAAAGACAGAGGAGGAGACGGCGTGACAAGGCTGCTGAATTGTCGAACATTGTTAGAAAATGAGAATGGGGGAGCAGCCAGAGAGGGGGGTCTGCCACTAAGACTCAACTGGCCATATTCAGTAGCCCCCCAGTGCCCCTGCTTCCATGTACTCACATACTCAGAGTGCATGGTGCCCCTAGGAAGTGGTGGCTGAGCGATCCCCCTCACATTGGGGGGTCCCCCTTGAACAGTGTATTAGGTGGGGTGGGGGGTCTGGATGCGTGATGGTGCCCATAGGCCAGTGCCAACTCTACTCGGCCATTGCTGATTGTTTCTCTGCCTTGCCCACTTCCACACATCAACTCCATCAGCCAAACTGAGGGTCATGGTGGCCACGTGCCACACACACACACACACACAGCTTCTTGGCGTGTCTAAGCCCCTTCTGACTGTATCTCTCGCCCAGATCTGCAAGGTCTCTCCTAGATTTTCATTCCAAGAAGGCCACTGGTGGTGGCACAAGCTGAGGTGCTCTTCTGTGTTGCCCATTTATTTTTTTTACTAGCTCTGCTGCCTTGTCCAAGATGGGATAAAAGTCATTTGCAGTGCCACTCATCTCTGTTATATGTCATCTGGTATGGAATTGCTAAAAGCCAGGATGACGTTTGAGACACGCCATCTGTTGGAATGACAAAGGCATAGAACCGTTTGGACACACAGGCAGAGAGACGAAGAAGCAAACTGCAAACCATCAGGGCTGCCATCTGTCTGCGTGTTTCCTGCCTCGCGGGCGCCGAGTGTTATTTGACAATTTAACGTTAAAATGGAATTTTCTTGCTATTAGTGTTGTTATCTACAGGACCCCCCTACACCTACTGCCCCCCAGCCCCAGCCTACTTGAACATCAACAGCAAATCCTCGCAGATTTTTCAATACACAGAAGTGTCCGTTTGCTAAATCGCATTGCAGCTCACAAATGGCTGAGACTCGCGACGCCGGCCCACTCGTCCCATCCCGAGAATCGCTGCCTGTCTGGGAGGCTGCCGTCGGTGTTTTAAAGTTGTTGTTTGGTTGTTTTGTTTTGGTTTGTTTATTTATTTATTTTATTTTATTTTATTTAATTTAATAAAGACGCCGTCTCACGTCCACTGCCGGCTCCAGCGTGCAGAATCGGCCGGCTCGTCCATTTATCTCCATTTCCTCTCAAGGTCATTTTTCCACATTTTCGTCTCGTAAGAGTCTGCCGCATTATAGGGACGAGGAGAATCATCTGTCACACGAAGAGGCTTCAAGTGACAGGCCAGTCCATGGCTGACCTTTTAAGAGGTCCGAGAAAGTTTTTTAAAACATCAATAAAAATCCGAGAGATCAGCCCAGCAGCGCGTCTCATGTCCCATTAAGAGCCCACAATGCATTGCGTTCCAAGCTGCGCGGCGTCCACTGACTTTGCACGTTTGGGACCCCCCATCTAAGGTCGGGGTTCGGCCCTGATTCATGTCGGACATGCAGGTCACTCGGGCTACTCGTCCTCCACATGCAGCGACCCTAAGGGCACACATTCAGCTGCCAACACTAGTACTGTAAAGAAATAAGAAACAGCAACACGCTCAAGTACCATGGAAAGACGCTATATAACGTAACGGATGGGCTCAGCGTAAGACATGAAACCGAAGTCACCTTGGGTGCCACCGACCGTGGGCATATAGCTGGGCACAGGGAGGGTCCACTTCCCGGACGGATGCCAGTGTGTGTGTGTGTCACTTGTCACTGTCCATGATCGAGATGGGGGTCGTGCAGGATGAGCTCAGAGACCCCTCTGTTTTGCACCCCAGCGAGCTCCAGGACCTACACGAGAAGGGACTCCTGAAAGGGAGCGCGTGCTGCCATCACATAAGACTCGGGTGGCCTCCGCTGGCACTTTTGAATTAAAGAGACCACCTTGCGCTCTTAAAAACGCATGGCATTTTACTTGGCTGCCTGCACTCCCCCATTGCCAGACAGAGACCCCATTTTCGTTAAGTGGAAGGTCCACTCATGAAGGTTCCTAATTTGTGGACAAAACCAAACTCTTTAAGGTCAAGTAGTCAGGATATGTCCTTTAAAAATGAAGAATGCAGAGGATGTCACAAATGTGTCGCCATCTATTCACGAGGCCCGTTAGGGGGCTACAGAAGTAAAGGGTCGTGGGGATCGCCGCACTGGCACCGTCATGCGTTTGAGGTACTCAATACCCAGCAATCCACCCTGCCAGCCAGCCCTCCATTTTACCAAATCCTGAGCAGGTCGCGGCGAAGCGGCTCCTATCCATTGTCCTAAATCGGAAGGCCGCCATAATGGAAAGCAAGGAAGTGCGACGAGGAAAGCGGAACGGAAACAAAGACATGACAGCCACGAGCTAATTGAACCCTCGATATGGCATCGAGTCGTATTTACGTTCATTATGCCATCCTGGACCGTGCTCGGGGTGCCCGCTCGGGACAGGACAGCCTCCAAGACAGGAGCCGGTGAACCCCTGAGGACATTTGGGTCAACCCGGGGAGAACACGCAGACTGCACGAGGCAAACCTGCCAGTTTATATGCACGGGCGCCTTTCTTTTGTTTTATTATCCGAATGCCAAGTAAATGATATCGATCCATGTTCTCGAGCTTCTTTATTTTAATTCACAGTCGCCGTGAGCCAGGAGTCTGTGCGTTAGAAACTGCTGACCGAGTGGGTTTAGCGGAAAGGGCATACAAGGGGAGCTCGCCCGCCATTAACTGCCCCAGCGCGCGCCGGTCCGCCTTCTTCACTCTTTTATATGGCGGACTGGCTCTGCACAGGCACAATAAAAATGTCAGCCCCTGATATAGCAGAGCCCTCAGACTTACAGTCCTGTCGGCTCCTGCGTGGCTCGTGCTGCCGCCGGGTCGGGCTCCGGATCCCCGCGAGATGCGCTTACCGTCTGAATTGCCTCCGTCACTCACTTACACTCACACTCACTCACACACACGCACGCCACTTAGCAGATCTAGTAGGAATATTTCCGCTGAATATCCCACTACATTGTATTTTAATTTGAATTTATTTAATAGACCGTCACATCCTGCCGCACCGCTATATTGGATTTCCCAGCAGGGATAATTTAGCGAACAGATAGGGGCAAATTAACGCGATCAATCAGACAGCCATCCGCGGTCGCTCCCTAAATCAGCCACCGCCTCACAGAACCCGGGGGGGGGTGTTTAGGGGGACAGCATCCTGAACGGGGACCCCTCTCTGGCGTTTAACTTTACAAATATAACGATGGAATGAACAAAAGAAAAAACTGATGGCGGTGCTCCGCCGCCCCCGGGCTACAATTGTGTCTTTCGGAAAGTAATTGTGTTCTGTTATCTGAGGAGTCATAAAAGTGCGCTCGGACACGCGAGCAGAAGGCGTGCTGGTCAGCGGCATTTGTCATCCTGGTGACTGTAATTGTCCTCGCCTCTTGACAATTGCCTAACGTCACCTGTCACAAATGAGCCCGTCGCCGCGGTCCACTTTTTTCTCCTGCAACCCTCCAGAAAGTACACGCCAAACGCCGCAATCCGCTCGTTAATAAAAGTCATTAAAGCCGGCCAATGCCATCCCTCCCCGTCCCCGCCGCCCTCCGGGCTTTACCTGCGTTTCTTGGAGATTTGCAGGGCTGGTCCAGCAGGCAGCTCCTCGAAGGGGGCGGTAGGTGGGATTCCTCCAGCCGGCGTCGAGGTGCGTTTCCCCCCGAAGGCAGTCCTGTTATCCACCGGTATTGACGTGAATCTGTCTGCGATCACCTCGCCGCCGTCCTCCTCCTCATGGCAAACAGCTGCTGAAGGAAAAGGAAAAAAAAAGGGAGAGTCACCCAGGGAAGAGTGCGAGGTGTCCGGCGCGGCGACTTCAGGTTCACTCGAGGCGCTCCGTGCAGCCGGATGATTACAAGGAACTTGTCGCGCGACTCACAATGTTGCGTTAGTCTCGATAACAGATCGCACTTCATGACCGCCTTCACAGCAAGAAAAACGAGTCCGGTGCAAATTTAATAAAAGCTTCCAAGTGGAAAACAAGTCGCGTCCCTCCGCAGCGCGCAGCCATTAATTAAAAAGTCCCCGAATCAGACCGGGTGTGTACGTTCATGAATTATTAACCGGCGGACGGCAAGCACGTTAACGGGGGCGCCTTACTTTCCGGTCGATTCCCGAGTAATCGAGGTTCTCGCCTCCGACTCTTCAGATGACCGCACGGAGCCCGGCGTCAGGTGAATTGCTCGGACCGTTCACTTCTGCTATCCAATCAATCGCCGTGACTCGCACTTCTTGTCCAAGTCTTAACCTGTTGTGCCGGCGTGAGGGGCGCCCCGGTCCTGTCGCTGCCTGGCCAGGACCACGGGGGACGACGCGATTAAAATCATTCGGGGTGTCAAATGTTCGAGGTCGGGGAGGCCAGTCGACTGACGCCATCCAGTCCCGGGATCGAAACAACGATATAAATAATAAATAATATGGCGGCAAAAGTACAACCTGTTCGGAGAATTAAGGCGGTTCGTTCCGTCACCGAGAGCAGGTCGCGCCTGCCGTCCTTTCTTCGTAATGTTTGCTTGGCACTCCCGGAGACCGCGGCGAAGGTCCGGTGCTCGAGCGCTCGCCACTCCGTCTCCTGCAGTTGTCCATTCATACTCGGCTTTCCTTTCTAATTTGTGACGACAGGGCGGTGAGAAGCTCCAGCGGCTACCCCGGCGGACTGTGCTGCCCCGTAAAGACTCTCCGTTCACCAAGCAGCCCCGGGAGCGAATCCGAAGCCAAAGACCCCCACCCTGCGCTCAGGTCCAGCTCGCCGCAGTCTCCTCTTCTCCGCCGCGCCGTACGGGGCGAGCCGCTTTGTCACTCGTGAATCTGCACTTTCGGCTCGAGCCCCGCCGACCGCACGTCTGCACCTACCCTCCCGGCGGCCGCTGCTTCCATCGCTCGTCAGGGCGCCTCCGTGTTCGGCGGGAGAGCGGAGCCCCTCAAGGTGACGTGCAGGGC